>NC_069499.1:213595430-213895430 GCF_027579735.1 Bombina bombina | reverse complement strand
TTTCTGCTGAGGTCAATTAGAAATGGTTATAAATGGCTTACTAAAGTGTGCACCCAATGACTGTGTGGAATATAGCTGTGTGTGCATTTCCATGTTTAACATGAATTGAAAATCCACAATATTGAAAATCAAATTACAGGAAAGGAAAACAAAATAAATATTGAAAGTATATTGCAAAGTTGTTTTATTACATGGTATTTAACAATGTATATTAATATCTTTAGGTGTTTAATGTCCCTTTAAACTGAGGAAGGAAATAACATGACTATGCTTACCTGTGCCACATGCATGCTCTCTTGTAGACCCTTACTGGATGCTTTAAAGGGACATTCCAGCCAAAATTGGAATCCACATGGATGCATTTCAGTTTTTAATGGAAGTATTTTTGTAATATACATGTATTAGCAAACATGCACGTGCAGAGAAAAATGTTAACACTAAAACAGTTATAACTTTTAATAGAAGCATTTTTGCCAATACATGTATAATGCAAATATGTTTCTGTTCAAAAATGGAATTCATCTATGTCCATTTACATTTTGACTGGAATGTCCCTTTAAGTGTCTTTGCAAGTTATACATCCTTATGAGCTTTTACAGCAATGCTGCATCACTTTCAACTGCTTCAACATTTGGGTATCATGTCCCTTTAAGTTAGTGTGTATCCAATGATTTCTTTCAATCTTTTATGAGATAAATGAAAAGAGAAATTTACAATGTTAATTTATGCAGATTTTTTATTAAAATCTTGATAAAGCATTCACTTATTGTGCTAGTTTCAAGTACACTTATTATGCTGCCAAGGAGCCTCATAGTTAAGACAAGATCATGTTTAAAATTAATTGAACCTTGTGTCACCCATCTTTTCTGTTATTTTATTAGAGGCTGAAATTAGCATATTGTTTTGTTAAAGGGACAGTCTACATATTTTTAAATATTTTTATTGTTTAAAAAGATAGATAATCCCTTTATTATGAGTTTTGCATAACCAACACAATTATATTAATATACGTTTTACTTTTGTGATTACCTTGTATCTAAGCCTTGGCAGACTGCCCCTTATCTCCGTTCTTTTGACCAGACATGCATTTTAGCCAATCAGTGCTGACTCATAAATAACTCCAGGGGAATGAGTTCAATGTTATCTATATTGCACGCATGAACTAAAGCTGTCTAGTTGTGAAAAACTATCAAAATGCTCTGAGATAAGAGAAGCGGCCTTCAACAGATAAGAAATCAGTTTATGATCCTACCTAGGTTTAGCTTTAAACAAAGAAAGAATACCAAGAGAACAAAGCAAATTTGATGATAAAAGTAAATTGAAAAGTTCTTTAAGATTGCATTCTCTATTTGAATAATGAATGTTTCATTTTGACTTGACTGTCCCTTTAAGTGCTCCATTACATGATTTCTTACACAGCAACGGAGAACTGATAGCAACATAGAAAAGCAACAATTACAACTCTGATACTTAGAAAACACCTTTGCAAAACAGTTTTGTATTTTGTTTTTTAATTGAAGCATATTTGCTTTTCCGTTTTATTGAGGTAAAGTAGTCTTGCTGGATGCAATTCATAAATAAATGGTTGCCTGTGTAAAGTATTTGGTATCACACATCTTTGCATTGTCAAAGATGGCTAGGTTGTTTAATTTTTTTTTTCCAATTTTCTTATTTATTTTTTTATTTAAATTTTTTGCATATTTAGAGTTGACTATTTTATAGATGGATTTCTTTGCTGACAGTGTAAATCGTTCTATGAATACAGAAGTTAAAGGGATAGTATAGTCAAAATTAAACTTTCATTTGGATAGAACAAGCATATTTATTTCTTAATTTATATAATAGTGATGTCGCGAATTGTTCGCCGGCGAATAGTTCCCGGCAAACATAGCATGTTCGCGTTCGCCGCGGCGGGCGAACATATGCGATGTTCGATCCGCCCCCTATTCGTCATCATTGAGTAATACTTTGACCCTGTACCTCACAGTCAGCAGGCACATTCCAGCCAATCAGCAGCAGACCCTCCCTCCCAGACCCTCCTACCTCCTAGACAGCATCCATTTTAGATTCATTCGGAAGCTGCATTGTTAGTGAGAGGAGAGACAGTGTAGCTGCTGCTGATCTAGTAGGGAAATCTGTAGCTAGGCTAGTGTATTCAGTGTCCACTACAGTCCTGAAGGACTCATCTGATCTCTGCTGTAAGGACAGCACACCAAAAAGCCCTTTTTAGGGCTGTTTTTTTTTTTTTTTTCCCTGTGTAATCTAATTGCAGTTGCCTGCCTGCCAGCGTGTGTGTCAGGCTCACAGCGTATACTGTGCCCACTTGCCCAGTGCCACCACTCATATCTGGTGTAACAGTAGTGTAGATTTAAAAAGAAAAAAAAAAACACTTTTTTGACTGTGTTAAATAATAGCAGTCAGTTTCCTTCACACGTGTGCGTTTAAGTGCCTGCCTGCCAGGGCACAGTGACACCCCAGTGCAACTCATATGTGGTGTAACAGTAGTGTAGATTTAAAAAAAAACAACACTTTTTTGACTGTGTTAAATAATAGCAGTCAGTTTCCTTCACACGTGTGCATTTAAGTGCCTGTCTGCCAGGGCACAGTGTCACACCAGTGCAACTCATATCTGGTGTAACAGTAGTGTACATTTAAAAAAAAAATTTTTTTTGACTGTAATAGATTGAATAGCAGTTAGTTGTCTGCAAGCGTGTGTGTCAGGCCTACAGCGTCTACTCTGCCAACTTCTGCCAGTGCCCAGTGCCACTCATATCTGTTGTCACAGTAGCTTGCACGCATAGTACCACTAATCAGAAAAAAAATGACAGGCAGAGGCAGGCCACCCCGCAGGGTCCGTCATGTTTGTGGTGCTGTGATTCCCTTTGGCCCTAGAATAATGCCCAGTGTTCAGAGGCCACGTACCCCGAACTCGAACATTTCTGACTCTGAGGACATAGTTGACTGGCTAACACAGGACACCCAATCTTCTACAGCTTCCGCTTGGAACCTTGACGCACCATCCTCCTCCAGCTTATCTTCGGGCACCTCTCAAGTTACCACTCGCCCGCCTGCCGCCACCACCAACACTAGCACCACAGCCGCTTCACTTGATCTGTCAGAGGAGTTATTTACACATCAGTTGGAAGAAATGAGTGATAGTGATGCCCAACCATTATTGCCAGATGATGTAGATAACAGGGATATGTCTCAGTCAGGCAGCAGTACACACATGGACGTACGGTGTGATGATGATGATGTTGCACCCGCTGCTGCTTCCTTTGTTGACTTGTCAGATACAAGTGAAGCGGTTGATGATGACGATGCGTCCGTGGATGTCAAGTGGGTGCCCGCTAGAAGAGAAGAAGAAGAGGGGGAAAGTTCAGATGGGGAGACAGAGAGGAGAAGGAGACAAGTTGGAAGGAGGGGGAGGTCATCCCAAGGAACTATTGGCACAGTCAGACAGCATGCATCGGCACCCGGGGTCAGCCAGACAGCACGCCAATCAACGCATGCTGTTGCCACCACCAGAATGCCGTCATCGCAGAGCTCAGCAGTGTGGCATTTTTTTTGTGTGTCTGCCTCTGACCACAGCGATGCCATTTGTAACCTGTGCCAAAAGAAACTGAGTCATGGGAAGTCCAACACCCACCTAGGTACAACTGCTTTGCGAAGGCACATGATCGCACATTACAAACGCCTATGGGACCAACACATGAGTAGAAGCAGCACACAAACTCAGCAGCCATCCTCCTCCTGGTCCAGCATCTTCAGCCATGTCAACCACTGCTGTCCTCCTTGCCCCCTCTCAACCATCCGCGACTCCGTGTCTCGCCTTGAGCAGTTCCTGCTCATCTGCCCACAGTCAGGTGTCTGTGAAGGACATGTTTGAGCGTAAGAAGCCAATGTCACAAAGTCACCCCGTTGCCCGGCATCTGACAGCTGGCTTGACTGAACTCTTAGCCCGCCAGCTTTTACCATACAAGCTGGTGGAGTCTGAGGAGTTCAAAAAATTTAAGCTATTGGGACACCGCAGTGGAAGGTACCCGGCCGAAATTTCTTTGCACAAAAGGCAATCCCCAACCTGTACTCGATTGTGAAATAGGAAGTAATGGCATGTCTGGCACACAGTGTTGGGACAAGGGTCCATCTGACCACTGATACCTGGTCTGAAAAGCATGGTCAGGGCAGGTATATCACCTGCACTGCGCATTGGGTAAACCTGCTGATGGCTGCCAGGCATGGAATGCGTGGCTCTGCAGAGGAGTTGGTGACACCGCCACAAATTGCAGGCAGGCCTGCTGCCACCTCCTCTACTCCTCCTATTCCATCCTCTTCCATAACCTCCTCGGCTGAGTCCTCTTCTGCATCTTGCTCCATATCAACGGCACCCCCCCCAGCTCCCCAGGTACTATTCCACATCCCAGGTACGGCAGTGTCACGCCGTCTTGGGGTTGACTTGCCTGAAAGCAGAGAGTCACACTGGACCAGCACTCCTGTCCGCCCTGAACGCACAGGTGGATCAGTGGCTGACACCGCACCAACTAGAGATCATCAAAGTGGTTAGTGACAACGGAAGAAATTTGGTGGCGGAATTGAATTTGAGCAAGTTGACACATGTGCTTTGCATGGCACATGTGTGTAATCTGATCATACAACGCTTTGTGCATAAGTACCCAGGCTTACAGGACGTCCTGAAGCAGGCCAGGAAAGTGTGTGGCCATTTCAGGCGTTCCTACACGGCCATGGCGCACTTTTCAGATATCCAGCGGCGAAACAACATGCTAGTGAGGCGCTTGAGTTGCGACAGTCCAACACATTGGAATTCAACACTCCTAATGTTCGACCACCTGATCCAACAAGAAAAAGCCATTAACGATTATTTGTATGACCGGGGTGCTAGGACAGCCTCTGCGGAGCTGAGAATTTTTTTGCCACGTTACTGGACGCTCATGCCAATGCCTGTAGGCTCATTCGTCCTTTTGAGGAGGTGACAAACCTAGTCAGTTGCACCGAAGGCACCATCAGTGACATCATACCATTTGTTTTCTTTCTGGAGCGCGCCCTGTGAAAAGTGCTGGATCAGGCCGTAGATGAGCGTGAAGAGGAAGAGTTGTGGTCACCATCACCACTAGAAACAGCCTTATCAGCATCGCTTGCTGGACCTGCGGCAATGCTGGAAGAGGATTGTGAGGAAGAGGAGTTAGAGGAGGAATGTGGCTTTGAGGAGAAGGAGGAAGACCAACCACAACTGGCATCCCAGGGTGCTCGTTGTCACCTATCTGGTATCCGTGGTGTTGTACGTGGCTGGGGGGAAGAAGATACCTTCAGTGAGATCACTGAGGACGAGGAACTGGACATGAGTAGCTCGGCATCCAACCTTGTGCAAATGGGGTCTTTCATGCTGTTGTGCCTGTTGAGGAACCCTCATATAAAAAAGCTGAAGGAGAACGGCCTGTACTGGGTGTCCATGCTACTAGACCCCTGGTATAAGCATAAAGTGCCTGAAATGTTACCGAATTACCAAAAGTCAGAAAGGATGCAGCAGTTCCAAAATCAATTAAAAAGTATGCTTTACACAGCGTATAAGGGTGATGTCACAGCACAACAGGAATCTAACAGGGGAAGAGGTGAAAGTAATCCTCCTCCTCCCATGACCACGCCGGCAAGGACAGGATGCTTTACAGACGTGTTGTTGATGGAGGACATGCAGAGCTTTTTAAGTCCTACGCATCACCACAGCAAGGGATTAAACTGATAGGAATAGTACTACTTAACACACCTTATAATAACGCAGAGAGAGGCAACGCAGAGAGAGGAGTCTGAAGAAGAGGAGTCAGAGGAGGAAGGTGGCTTTTAGGAGGTGGAAGACCAAACACAGCAGGCGTCCCAGGGGGCTTGTTGTCACCTTTCAGGGACCCTTGGTGTTGTATGTGGCTGGATGGAGGAAGAGACCTTCAATGACATCAGTGAGGACAAGGAACGGGACATGGCTAGCTTGGTATCCAACCTTGTGCAAATGGGGAGTTTGCGGTTGTGCAAATGGACTGTTTGTGGTTGTTTGCGGTGCGTTAAAGGGACAGTCTAGGCCAAAATAAATTTTCATGATTCAGATAGAGCATGTAATTTTAAACAATTTTCCAATTTACTTTTATCACCAATTTTGCTTTGTTCTCTTGGTATTCTTAGTTGAAAGCTTAACCTGGGAGGTTCATATGCTAATTTCTTAGACCTTGAAGCCCACCTCTTTCAGATTGCATTTTAACAGTTTTTCACCACTAGAGGGTGTTAGTTCACGTATTTCATATAGATTACATTGTGCTCGTGCACGAGAAGTTATCTGGGAGCAGGCACTGATTGGCTAGACTGCAAGTCTGTCAAAAGAACTGAAAAAAGGGGCAGTTTGCAGAGGCTTAGATACAAGATAATCACAGAGGTTAAAAGTATATTATTATAAATGTTTTAGTTATGCAAAACTGGGAAATGGGTAATAAAGGGATTATCTATCTTTTAAAACAATAAAAATTCTGGTGTAGACTGTCCCTTTAAAAGGGGAGTTTGGTCTGTCACTATGAAGCGGGTGTAACCCTTACACTACCTGATCGATACAACATCATACCTGATGTTTTAAAGCACGTTATTCCAAACAATTTAGGAATGTTAGGTGATTTATGCCCTTTATGGCTTAAAACCAGACTCTGCATCAACTATGTAATTTTCCATGGGAGTTTTGCCATGGATCCCCCTCCGGCATGCCACAGTCCAGGTGTTAGTCCCCTTGAAACAACTTTTCCATCACTATTGTGGCCAGAAAGAGTCCCTGTGGGTTTTAAAGTTCGTCTGCCTATTGAAGTCTATGGCTTGCGGAAGTTCGCGGAAGTTCGCGTTCGACGTTCGCGAACCCAAATTTTTATGTTCGCGACATCACTATTATTTAATCAAATTTGTTTAGTTTTCTTAGTATCCTTAAAGAGACATGAAACCCACATTTTTTCTTTCAAAATTCAGATAGAGCATATAACTTTAAATAACTTTGTATCCTTTGTTGAAAAGTATAACTAGATAGGCTCAGAAGCTGCTGATTGTTGACTGCACATATACACATCTTTTCATTGGCTTTTAGCCCACTCTCAGTAGTGCTTTGCTGCTCCTTCGTCAAATAATAACAAGAGAATAAAGAAAGATTATATAGAAGTAAATTGAAAATGAATGGAAAATGTTGGGTTTCATTTCCCTTTAAGAGAATCCGCAGGTAGGCTCAGGAGCAATGCACTTCAAGAAGCTAGCTGGTGATTGGTGCATATATATGCTTCTTGTCATTGGCTCACCAGATGTGTTCAGCTAGGTACCAGTGATGCATTCCTGCTCTTGAGTCAACTCTTCAACAAAAGATCCCTGTAATAAAAATAGTGAAGTAATTGTCAGTCAAGATTGGAATGCTGATATTTGCACTTTGTAAAACTTTTTTTTGGGATTGACAGCTTTGTTAATATTGGATTTTTATAGCCGCTATAAATTCACATTATATGGAACATGTTTTACTGCAAAAATTTTGATTGCACTGTACCAAACGTGTTCTATATTAACAACACATTTGTTACAGTGTAGCCATGCAAAGCGAAAAAAAAAAGTACTTGGCTAAGTAAAAAGACTGCGGCTACTATCCTGTATCCTACATCGGGGGCGAGATTACATATGTAGCGTCACTCGCAAAAGCCGGCATTGGCTATTTTTAAGACGGATGTAGCAATCACATATACGGCACCGCATACAAATGCGGCACATATATTTAACCCATTGCCCACTATTTTTACTCCAATAAACTAACATAGAACCGGCATCATAATTCGGTATCACATATTTAGCGCAAGAACTTACGCAGCGAAAATGGAGACATTTTACTCCCTATTCACCTTGCCACAGATAGGCAGACGCAGCAAGCCTTGTGCTGAGTATGAAACTATCGTAAATGCCTAGAAGTATTAACAAACACCTAATGCATGCGCAATATCTACCTGTCAACCACCATCCCCCCACTGCGATAACTAAATAAAATGTATTAACCCTTAATCTACCAACCCCCACATTGCAAAGTACCTAATAAAGTTATTAACCCCTAATCCGCCACCCACCCAGAAACACAAATTATCTAATTATACTATTAACCCCTAATCCGCCAACCCCTGCGTCGCAAACTATAGAGAAAGAAGGCCAAGCCTACAGAAGTTGTGTAACTGTTAAAGCACTCTTCATCTCAATCTAAGCCAGTTAAAGGGCCACTGTAAGTAAATATTTTCTATGCCTTTTACTAACTAACTACCCCAAATACGCTTTTTATCAATAGCATTTCATTAACATATCTCTACCGTATATCAGAAATCTTGTCTGCAAATTTAATTGTTTTCCAAACCCACTCCGTGGGTATCCTTTGCTCTGTACCAATCCGTTTACAATACCTAGGTTTCAAAATGGCGCTTTAAACACAATTTCATTGGTTTAAGTATTTTGAACACGAAGTGCTGAAAATAGTGGGCAGGATAACGTGACATCATCGGGGAATAAAAGATATAACTTTTATAACGTTATGAAACTTCGTTTTGGAGAAAATATAGGTCAGTAGGTTTTAATTAATGTTTATTAACTTTAATATGTTAGTTGTTTAGCTTAACAATTATAACAGAAAGTAATCCTTTAAGTGTCATCTATGACTTGAGTAGGTACCGTAGCAGAGAAAAATTACTATATCCCCACTACTAGGGTAAATATTGTAGCAGAAAAAACAAGCAATATCCCCACAAAGGGAGAACAGGGGGAAAAATTAAAAATACAAATTTTATTGGTAAATATTAAAATGGGAAAAACGCTTAAAAACAATTAGTGAGAACAATCTAACCTATAATGTATGGTAAGGTTCAACTAAGTAGAGATCAAGCTCTATTCAGGGATACCTAGATATAATGTGAATAATTGTTGTTGATTATATGGTTGAACTACAAAGATGGATTGTATAATAAAAGTCAGTCAGAGAAACTACACCTCTCAATATCTGTGAGTTACTTATAATCAACGTATGAGAATAAATTATACTAGACGAGTCAATCATATATATAGTCCTCTGCCACTTGGTAGTAGGATCAAGTTAAAATGTTGTCATCTAAGTTCCGTGCTAGTTAGAGTAATAAACTGTAGCCAAATAATCACATTGGAGGATCAAATTGATCACTATTATAGTTTCCCAAATATGTTGTGTGAATTAAACTTGGTCACTTTATTAGTATAAATGGGCGGATTCTTTACAAATGTAAAAAGCTCTAAGGTAAATACCCTGTAAGATCAAAGGTGACTTGTAGTGCCAATCATTGTGAGTTAAATTGGGTCACAATTTATAGTATAAGTGGGCGGAGTCTTTGCAAATGTAAAAAACTCTATAGGTCACCTTGATAGAATATTTCCACCAATTATGGATTGCAACTTTGGTATAGAGCTAATAGTATAGTCAAATATTGAGGCACTATCTCTATAACTGGAAGGATGCTTTCTATTACCATTTAAGGGTTGCACCAATTGAATAAAATTACTATATTCCAGTATCACAACTGATGCATATGTGTCTTATTATTTAAATGTCCAAACGTGTACACCAGTTCTGAATTATGCCATTTAAATGAAGCTAGTATATTGCTAGTAACAGGAGCTAAGATATGTGTATCAGATTAATCAAAATAAATTGAGGTATTTGCTAATAACTCATGTTATGTATCACTTCAGCAGAAATGTAGATCAAAACACTGCCCTAAAATTCACATTACTCAAATAGTATTGAAACCTTTATAGGTCAATAAAACACGTGTGTTTGGCGGCATTACAGAAAAAAAGGGGTTTTTTTTGCTGTAATAACGAAATTGCTGAAATAGAACTTATACGTAGCACAAAATTACAAAAAAGTTTTTAAGGTTATACTATAATTCAGAGCCGTTTAAAAAAGTGTCATAGTTTTTAAGACACTTCTTAAATATAGCACAAAATTATATTACAATGTAGAAATATAATGTAACTCAGGAAACGTTAAGGCTACAGTTTAATTGTTATTGATGCACTGATTTAGTATTGTATACTGTATAGTTCAGTAAAAAATGCTAAAGCTATGATATAGCTCAACTTGATAGAACTACAGTGTCATTGTTGTTAAGACACATTATTATATTGTACAGTATTACGTGATGGTATAGTGTAACTCTAACTTCAAAAACTAAATATCTGTTAAACTGTATTTATTATGGTCTGCTGGGATTTGCTCTAAATGAACATATAAGTCGCCAAACGTATGCGGCACCCACACAGACCTGTATGCAACAGTTAACAATTGCACATTCTGTGGTTACCGATATCAGAGCTGCAGTATAACTGCTATATTGAGCGCCAAATTACTGTTCTGATATTGGTGTGAAGATAAGATACAAAATTCTACCCATTTGAATTAGAACCCTTGTGAATAAGTTTAAATATCATTAGGTTGTAGTAATCACTAAATTTAAAATTGAGGATCCCAACTCCTCCAACAACTTCCTAACATGTTTCGCACGTAACCGTGCTTTATCAAAGGCGAAGCCGCCGTCCATTTACTCCCTTTTATAGGGAAAGATTTGTTTTCATTGGCCATTGTGTGGGAGGTGTCATGTGTTGTTTGATTGGCTCAAAAAAAACCTCCATTGAAATCAAGTAAGTGACGTAAATTGTACTTGAATTGAACAACAAAAGAATTGTGCATAGTTTGTAATGCTGAGAGTATTCATAGTTTGAATGCGAATGCATTCGCAATGGTTTTTGATAAAACATATCATTGATCTGCTTGTGCATAAATTCGATGTTGAATATCGACTTTTTTGTATATACAATTTCGGGCTGATTCTGACCATTGCTATGGCAACCTGTTTGTTAGAGTTGACTTTGTAGCAAAATTGTTCTGCTGTTATGATTGTTTGAAATTAACGAAAATAATTTGAGGAAATCTGTATATACTAATCTCAATTTACATCATAAATATGATTGGTTATAATATCTCACAAATTATTTTCGTTCATTTCAAACAATCATAACAGCAGAACAATTATGCTACAAAGTCAACTCTAACAAACAGGTTGTCATAGCAATGGTCAGAATCAGCCCGAAATTGTATATACAAAAAAGTCGATATTCAACATCGAATTTATGCACAAGCAGATCAATGATATGTTTTATCAAAAACCATTGTGAATGCATTCGCATTCAAACTATGAATACTCTCAGCATTACAAACTATGCACAATTCTTTTGTTGTTCAATCCAAGTACAATTTACATAACTTACTTGATTTCAATGGAGGTTTTTTTTGAGCCAATCAAACAACACATGACACCTCCCACACAATGGCCAATGAAAACAAATCTTTCCCTATAAAAGGGAGTAAATGGACGGCGGCTTCGCCTTTGATAAAGCACGGTTACGTGCGAAACATGTTAGGAAGTTGTTGGAGGAGTTGGGATCCTCAATTTTAAATTTAGTGATTACTACAACCTAATGATATTTAAACTTATTCACAAGGGTTCTAATTCAAATGGGTAGAATTTTGTATCTTATCATCACACCAATATCAGAACAATAATTTGGCCCTCAATATACTGCAGCTCTAACAACAATGACACTGTAGTTCTATCAAGTTGAGCTATATCATAGCTTTAGCATTTTTTACTGAACTATATACAATACTAATATAGATAGGGTAATTTGAACAATCTAACTCACTCCAGATATAGCCTCCTTCACTAGTGTAGTCTTCTCACAAGTGACTACACCTAAAGTTTTTGAAAAAAAGAAATTATAGTGTTGTAGGAAGGGGCGCTGAACCGCAATCTGGAAATGTGTATAACTTAAGACCTTTGAATTAATTTATATTTAGTTGGGGTAGAAAATACCAATATTAAATCTTATATTAAGTGTTATGGTAAAATACAATAAAATAAAATAATATAATAATCTTCTATCTTTTAGTTGGGGTAAAGAATACCAATAATAAGTTCAAGGTGTGATGATAAAATAAATTAGTATAATAATCTTCTATCTTTTCAGTGGTAATATAATGTGTGCTGCGTAGAAAGCTACTTAGTGAAAGTGTTAATGAAAGTGTTAATCTTTTAGTTAGGGTAGATAATACCAATAATATGAGTTTCAGGTATGATGATAAAATTAAATAGTATAATAATCTTCTATCTTTTCAGTGATAATATAATGTGTGCTGCGTGGAAAGCTGCTTAGTGAAAGTGTTAATGAAAGTTAAAACATGCTCATTTCTCCTTGTTTATGTAAGGTAAAAAAAAAAAAAAGTAAGAGTAAATAGGTGTGAAATTAGTGTTAGAGCAGTACGTTTAAAGTGACTCTATGTCACCAGGTAGAAATAAAAATTCCTTACAGACATTAATAGCAATAAAATATTAAACAGTAATGTTAAAAATTAGATTCTAAAAACTTAATAACACCGGTGTTATAAATGCATTAAAAAATACAATTCTAATTTAAAACTACAATTCTGATAGAAAAGAATCCAATAGCTGCTAATATGTTAGATGATGGGCATATAATAAAGTGAAAACTATAGAAGCATAAGTTGATACATTAACAATAAACCACTATAAATTGATAAGAGGAGTAAGTTTTCAAACACTAGTATGAATTAATATTGAAAACAATGATAAGCCTTTTCTGTGTTGATTAAAACTTGCAACACTGTGTCTAATAAGACACACACCACTTTGAAACACCTGTTACATACTACCAACACAGAAAAGGCTTATCATTGTTTTCAATATTAATTCATACTAGTGTTTGAAAACTTACTCCTCTTATCAATTTATAGTGATTTATTGTTACTGTATCAACTTATGCCTCTACTAGTTTTCACTTTATTATATGCCCATCATCTAACATATTAGCAGCTATTGGAGTCTTTTCTATCAGAATTGTAGTTTTAAATTAGAATTGTAGTTTTTAATGCATTTATAACACCGGTGTTATTAAGTTTTAGAATCTAATTTTTTAGAACATTACTGTTTAATATTTTATTGCTATTAATGTCTGTAAGGAATTTTTATTTCTTAGTATGAACTTACTTAATAAATTAACATTATAACACTAATCTGCATACTATCCCTTTTTTCTCATTTTTAATTAGGATCCATATTTTTTACCTAAAATCTCAAACTTGTGAGGATCCCTAGTTCCCAGTACTAATTTAATCACAAATATATTTAACTATATTTATTTTTTTGCACCCCTACTTTTCACTACAACAATTATCATCCATACTGCACGTATACTATATACACAGAAGATCTACCTGGTGACATAGAGTCACTTTAAACTTACTGCTCTAACACTAATTTCACACCTATTTACTCTCACAATTTAATTTAATTTTTTTTTTTACCTTACATAAACAAGGAGAAATGAGCATGTTCAACACTTTCACTAAACACGCAGCACACATTATATTATCACTGAAAATATAGAAGATTATTATACTATTTAATTTTATCATCATACCTGAACCTCATATTATTGGTATTATCTACCCTAACTAAAAGATTAACACTTTCATTAAAGCACGCATTATATTGCCACTGAAAAGATAGAAGATTATTATACTAATTTATTTTATCATCACACCTTGAACTTATTATTGGTATTCTTTACCCCAACTAAAAGAGAGAAGATTATTATATTATTTTATTATTATATTATTTTATTTTATTTTACCATCACACCTCATATAAGATTTAATATTGGTATTCTCTACCCCAACTAAATATAAATTAATGCAAAGGTCTTAAGTTATACACATTTCCAGATTGCGGTTCAGCGCCCCTTCCTACCCCACTATAATTTCTTTATATACAATACTAAATCAGTGCATCAATAACAATTAAACTGTAGCCTTAACGTTTCCTGAGTTACATTATATTTCTACATTGTGATATAACTGTGTGCTATATTTAAGCAGTGTCTTAAAAACTATGACACTGTTTTAAACGGCTCTGAATTATAGTATAACCTTAAAAACTTTTTTGTAATTTTGTGCTACGTATAAGTTCTATTTCAGCAATTTCGTTATTACAGCAAAACCCCTCCTTTTTTCTGTAATACCGCCAAACACATGGGTGGAAATATTCTACCAAGGTGACCTAAAGAGTTTTTTACATTTGCAAAGATTCCGCCCACTTATACTATAAATTGTGACCCAGGAGCTAGTGGCAGAGAAACGCGTTTTTAAGCTCATTGTAATTTCAGATTGTTGTATTAAAACGAACCTTTGTTTTTAACCATAACTTTGTTACGGTTTTTATCCAACGTTAATTGTAGACTGTTTCTACATGCCTCGTAAGAGGTATTTTAACACACAAGTCGTTTGCACTGCCCACTGTGTTGCCTGATCCTGATACAAGAGAGGAAACTGCACTCTGACTTGGTGCTGACATAGAGTTTCCCGTGTGAGCTTGAAGGAGAGTACATGGCTCAATCACTGACCCCCGGGAGGATCTATCACTCAGCGTACTGACTGCTGTAAAAGGTCAGCCTGCATATTCGCACTTCTTTCTATAAGAGTGCCAGTTCCTTTGTGAGTACATTTTCATTCACCTTTCCAGTTTGATATTCACTTTTGAAGTTTGTCTGCACTATGAGGCGCTGTCTTTTTTTGTCTACTTCACAATGATTGGCACTACAAGTCACCTTTGATCTTACAGGGTATTTACCTTAGAGCTTTTTACATTTGTAAAGAATCCGCCCATTTATACTAATATAGTGACCAAGTTTAATTCACACAACATATTTGGGAAACTATAATAGTGATCAATTTGATCCTCCAATGTGATTATTTGGCTACAGTTTATTACTCTAACTAGCACGGAACTTAGATGACAACATTTTAACTTGATCCTACTACCAAGTGGCAGAGGACTATATATATGGTTGACTCATCTAGTATAATTTATTCTCATACGTTGAGAAGTCAGATATAATTAACTCACAGATATTGAGAGGTGTAGTTTCTCTGACTGACTTTTATTATACAATCCATCTTTGTAGTTCAACCATATAATCAACAACAATTATTCACATTATATCTAGGTATCCCTGAATAGAGCTTGATCTCTACTTAGTTGAACCTTACCATACATTATAGGTTAGATTGTTCTCACTAATTGTTTTCAAGCATTTTTCCCATTTTAATATTTACCAATAAAATTTGTATTTTTAATTTCTCCCCCCCCTGTTGTCCCTTTGTGGGGATATTGCTTGTTTTTTCTGCTACGATATTTACCCTAGTAGTGGGGATCTAGTCATTTTTCTCTGCTACGGTACCTACTCAATTCATAGATGACACTTAACTGGCTTGGATTGAGATGAAGAGTGCTTTTACAGTTACAGAGAATGGCTTGGCCTTCTTTCTCTATTGTTCCTTTAGTGTACAGCACCTAATCCACCAGTATTGTTTAATTACTAACAAATAATTATCTACATATTGGACATCTCTCTCCCAGTGGTGCCATTCTCCAACTCTCCCCCCTTTTCTCTTTCCCATCCCCATTGTAATACCCACGTCACAAACTACCTATAAAAACTATCAAACCCTAAATCGCCATCCCTCCACAATGCAAAGTATTAATCTAATCACTAAGCCCCCTAACCTAACCAGTGATGTGCAGTTATAGGCGGTAGGTGAGGCAGCGTGTAATTACACTTTTAAAATAATTTTAATTAAAAAAAGTATTTAAAATTTTTTAAATATTTTTTTTTTTGTAATTCCAAGGGACCCCCCTGCCCCACCCACCCCCTGCTGCCACCACAACCACCATGCTATTAAATAAAGCATAACTAGCGCCTAGTAGCCTCGGCAGAAGCATAGCCAATCAGCGCCCGCTCTCTTTTCAGATCAGAGTAGTACTAGCTAGAAGGTCTGGGCGCTGGGCAGGAAAGACCCGACAGAGGCGCTGCCATGATCTTCCTATTCCACCTTAAATGTGTCAAGCAAATACTATATACCACCTTTACATCTTGTTAACTTCCTACCTGAACCCAATATAAACCTGCTTCCTCCCATGGTCCTTTGCTGGTTTATTGAAGTGTAATAGCTACAGTTCCAGTCCTTACCTTTTCTACAGCCTAACAGGATTTAAACTGCGTATTTATTTCCTTTTCTATCAGCATACCTCTACTTCAGCCGGAGCTGACATTACATATCTGCAGCAGGACTTCACTCCACACCTCCCCCATCCAGGGACTGCTTGTGAGTATTCCTAACAAACTGGTGTGACACGCCACTCAGCAAACAGGAAACACAGGGACCACAGTGTTCACACTGCTCACCAAGCTTATTGGGACAGGATTTCTGTGCTGCACACATCGCACTCACAGCAGCTGCTGTATGCTTAAAGGGGAAATCTCATTCAGCGACTTCTGGACAGGTGCTGTATAAACTTTCATAAACACACTGTGCAACTCTCTTCTGAAGTAAACTTAAACATACTACAAGTGTAAGATTTGTATAGTGAAGCTGCTTGCATTTAACCGTGAACTCTCTCTACTAACTGCATCCTGAAGTACAATTAACCTCTGCACTACTGTTTGTAGACTGAAGCTGCTTGCATTTAACCCTGATCTCTCTCTACTAACAGCATCCTGATGTATATTTAACCTCTGCAATACTGTTTATCTCTGTATATCCATTGCTACGAATACCTGCCAAAGTCAACTCTCACTAATAGACACTCCAGTTACTGGGAGCTAGCTGTCTGGCAAAATTAACAACACGTGTTATACAGTTCATTAAAAGCATATAGTGTACTGTCATCCTCAACTCTTGTAACACATCCTCAATTTTACATGATACCTTGGTAATTACAATTACAAGTGAGTTGATTGTTACATAATAAACCAGCCTTATATAGTAGCCATGGAGCCCACTGACGTCACTCCCCAGCTACACAGCCTAAATCAAAGGCTGGATAACCTAACCCAGGATTTCAGGGATTTGCAGGTGGAAAATCAAAGCCTTAAAGCCTGCTTGAGGGAAGTGGTATCAAATAGAAACTCTGGAAATGACCATAATGCTGAACCCCAGGTTTCATGCCCCGAAAAGTTCTCAGGGGACCGCTCCACTTTTCGTCAATTTCGTAATGCATGCTAATTGCTTTTCGATTTACGCCCTAGGACTTACCCCACTGACAGGGCCAAAGTACTAACCATCCTATCATACCTTAGGGGAGAGCCAAGGGTCTGGGCTGACTCTTTCTATGAGTCACAAGACCCAATACTGAATTCCCTGGACTGCTTCCTTAAAGCCCTCTCCTCTCTTTATGATGATCCCTACTGCCAGATTACAGCTGAGGGCAAACTCAGAGGTTTAAAACAGCTTAAAGCCCCAGTTGAAGAGTATATCACTCGTTTTAGGATATGGGCCAGAGATTCCCTCTGGAATGAGGTTTCTCTGAAAAACCAGTATCGCCTTGGTTTATCCGAAGACATTAAGGATGAACTCGCCAGAGTAGGTATTCCAGACCGCCTGGAAGAACTGTACATCCTTACCACTACTATTGACCGTAGACTTAGGAAGAGGAGACAAGAAAAAAAACCCTCTAACCCCCCTCTGCGCAGGATTTTACAGACGCCATCTACTTCACCACCTGAACAACCTATGGACATTAGTTTTCTACGTGGACCCCTCTCTCCACAAGAGAAATTGAGACGCCGTACATTAAATTTGTGCATGTATTGCACATCAGCAGAACATGTTGTTAAGGAGTGTCCACTACTACTCAAACAAAAGATAGGTAAGGTGCACCCTTTTAACCATTGCCTAAACACAAAAAATATTGCCACTGCCTATCTAACATTACCCTTATCCTTGCAGTGGGAACAAAACAGGATAAAGTGTGAAGCCATCATAGATACCGGAGCATGTGCCAACTTTATTGATTTGAGTTTAGTCACTGTTAATAAAATACCTTCTTCTTTCAAAAGCACACCTCTGCCTCTCAAAGTTATAGACGGTTCTCATCTACCATCTGGTCCTGTCATGCAACAGACTATTCCCTTACTGGTTACTACTGCCTCTGGTCATTCTAAAACCATTACCTTTGAAATTATATCATCCCCTCTCTATCCTATAGTTCTGGTAATTACCTGGTTACAGTTACACCAACCCACGGTGCATTGGGATACACTTACTCTATCCTTTCCCTCTTCTTACTGCTCTAAGACCTGTTTTCCAACCGCTCATTTACTCTCTACCTCTGCTCCTTGTATTCCTCTGATGTCTTCTATCAGAAAGAGGCCGAGTCATTACCTCCACACAGGTCCTACGATTGCCCCATTGACCTGTTACCTGGAGCCACCATTCCCTACGGCCATATCTATCCCCTGTCCAGACCTGAGTTACAACATTTAAAAAACTACATAACTGACAATTTAAAAAAAGGTTTCATCCGTCCCTCCACTTCCCCTGCCGGCATCTTTTTTGTAAAAAACAAGGACGGGTCCTTGCGCCCTATTATAGATTATCGTGAATTAAATAAACGCACGATAAAGAACAGGTACCCGCTACCTCTAATGCCAGAATTGGTTGAGAGGTTGAGTGGCGCTACTATATTTACCAAACTAGACCTTAGGGGCGCATACAACCTTGTTAGAATAAGGTCCGGGGACGAGTGGCTGACAGCATTTAGGACTAGGTATGGTCTTTTTGAATATACTGTTATGCCATTCGGTCTGTGCAACGCCCCGGCGACATTCCAGAATTTTATCAACGATATCTTTAGGGACATCCTAGACACTTTTCTGGTGGTCTATCTTGACGATATTCTAATCTATTCTTCTTCCCTTTCAGAACATGTCATACATGTCAGGCAAGTGTTGTCCAGACTAAGGTCACATAGTCTTTACGTAAAATTAGAGAAATGTCTCTTCCATGTTACAGAGGTCTCATTCCTAGGTTACCGTATCAGTCAAAGTACCATTATGATGGAAGACAATAAAATCAAAGCCATCACATCTTGGCCTACACCCACCACTATCAAAGAAGTACAACGCTTCTTAGGCTTTGCAAACTTTTACAGGCGCTTTATCCATAATTTCGCAGCTATCACTAAGCCATTAACAAATCTCACTAAGAAGACAAAGCCTTTCCTCTGGACCCCTCAGTCTCAAAAAGCCTTCAATGACCTCAAGTCCCTGTTTGTGACATCACCTATTCTTCAATTACCAAACAGCAAAGCTCAGTTCATATTAGAAGTTGACGCTTCCGAATATGCCATCGGTTCAGTTCTTTCTCAAAGGTCTTCTCCTGACAAACAGATCCATCCTGTTTGTTATTTCTCCAGACTTTTAACACCCGCTGAGTTGAATTACCCCACAAGGGAAAAAGAGTTATTAGCCATCAAGTCATCCTTTGATCAGTGGAGACACTTACTGGAGGGGGCAGAACACCCTATAACTATTCTCACCGATCACAAAAATCTCCAATACCTCCAAACCAATCGCACTCTCTCTGCTCGTCAACTTCGTTGGAGCCTCTACTTCTCCCGGTTCAATTTTACCATAAGCTACCGCCCCGGATCAAAAAACGGTAAAGCTGACGCACTCTCACGCAAGGACCATAAGCCCCACTCTGATCCTTCCTACGCAACTATAATCCCTAAAACATCCTTCATTGGTTTCATGTCCAAGGATTTTTCAGAGCTCAAAACCCAACAACAATTGGATCCCACTACAAGTTCCTACACTTTATCTATGGATGACAATGGTATCCTATGTAACAAATCTAAGTTTTATATACCTCCCTCTCTCCGTGACAAGGCTTTACAACTCACACATGATTCTACACTGGCTGGACACTTAGGTGTACAAAAGACACTGGATCTCCTACAAAGATATTTTTGGTGGCCCTCCATGAAACACTCAGTAAAAGCCTATGTCAAGTCATGCCCTACCTGTCAGACCTCTAAGCCTTCACACCAATTGCCTATTGGCCTATTACAAAACCTACCCATTCCAGATTGCCCATGGAAAAGCCTCTCTATGGACTTTATCGTTGATCTCCCTAAATCCCAAGGAAAGACTGCCATATTTGTCGTAGTGGATCTATTTTCTCGTATGGCTCATTTCATACCAACTGACTCTCTCCCTACAGCACAACAAACCGCCGAGCTGTTTATCAAAGAGGTGGTGCGCCTTCATGGATTACCTACATCTGTATTGAGTGACAGAGGCTCGCAGTTCACCTCAAAGTTTTGGAAATTTCTCTGTTCCTCTCTTTCCATTCAGCAACATCTCACCACCTCATACCACCCGCAGTCAAATGGTCTCTGTGAGAGGACCAAACAGTGGCTAGAGCAGTACTTAAGATGCTTCTGCTCTAGCACACACGATTCATGGGTCTCCTACATACCTCAAGCGGAATTCGCATACAATAATACTACTAACTCTTCTACCGGATTTCCACCTTTCTATATCAACTCAGGACTCCATCCACGGTTCCATCCCTTATCATCCTCTCACACTCCTTGTCCTCAGGTTAATGATCTCATCAGTTCTATTAAACTAACATACAATGTGGTTCAAAGCAATATCAAGCATGCACAAGCTTCTCAAAAGCGCTACTATGATTTACGGCATCGTCCACAACCAAATTACAAGGTTGGGGACATGGTTTGGTTGAGCACAAAAAATCTTAAAATACCCTCACCATGCAGGAAGTTTAACAATCTCTTTGTTGGTCCTTTTCCAATTGTAGCCATTCGCAACCCACTTACTGTTACCTTACAGCTCCCTGCTACTTATCGCATCCACCCGACTTTTCATATATCATTGATCAAACCCTGTGATACCTCTCGTCTTCTGCCTCTTCCTGCTCTGGTGTCCCCGATGCCGGATACCGAATATGAAGTACATTCGGTTTTGGACTCTCGTCGATACAATGGACAACTGCAGTACCTTGTCCATTGGGCTGGATTTGATTCCTCTGAAGATTCTTGGGAGCCTGCAGCCAACCTCTCAGCTCCCAAGCTGGTGTCTCTCTTCCATAGGCGCCATCCCGATCGTCCCGCTCCCTGATCCCTTCTTGATGGATCTTTGGGGGGGGGGGGGATGTGTCATGATCCTCCTATTCCACCTTAAATGTGTCAAGCAAATATTATATACCACCTTTACATCTTGTTAACTTCCTACCTGAACCCAATATAAACCTGCTTCCTCCCATGGTCCTTTGCTGGTTTATTGAAGTGTAATAGCTACAGTTCCAGTCCTTACCTTTTCTACAGCCTAACAGGATTTAAACTGCATATTTATTTCCTTTTCTATCAGCATACCTCTACTTCAGCCGGAGCTGACATTACATATCTGCAGCAGGACTTCACTCCACACCTCCCCCATCCAGGGACTGCTTGTGAGTATTCCTAACAACCTGGCGTGACACGCCACTCAGCAAACAGGAAACGCAGGGACCACAGCGTTCAAACTGCTCACCAAGCTTATTGGGACCGGATTTCTGTGCTGCACACATCGCACTCACAGCAGCTGCTGTATGCTTAAAGGGGAAATCTCATTCAGCGACTTCTGGACAGGTGCTGTATAAACTTTCATAAACACACTGTGCAACTCTCTTCTGAAGTAAACTTAAACATACTACAAGTGTAAGATTTGTATAGTGAAGCTGCTTGCATTTAACCGTGAACTCTCTCTACTAACTGCATCCTGAAGTACAATTAACCTCTGCACAACTGTTTGTAGACTGAAGCTGCTTGCATTTAACCCTGATCTCTCTCTACTAACCGCATCTTGATGTATATTTAACCTCTGCAATACTGTTTATCTCTGTATATCCATTGCTACGAATACCTGCCAAAGTCAACTCCCACTAATAGACACTCCAGTTACTGGGAGCTAGCTGTCTGGCAAAATTAACAACAAGTGTTATACAGTTCATTAAAAGCATATAGTGTACTGTCATCCTCAACTCTTGTAACACATCCTCAATTTTACATGATACCTTGGTAATTACAATTACAAGTGAGTTGATTGTTACAGGCGCGGAGTGTCTTAGTGTCTTCAACACTGCAAGGAGATGCTGTCACTGCAAGGGTAAGGTATTATACAAATGTGAGAGGATTTAAAGAGTGAATAGCCCAGATTATATTGAGACAGAATATCGGTCACTATTTCACTTTCTCATATGTAGTAGCTTTACTTTATACAATGTAAATACAAAACAGGGCATTTTCACTTGGACAATGCATATATAATTTTCCTCTTTTTTAATGTAATTTTTTTTAATATAATGTAAATTATTTTATAAGGATATTTTTACTTTCCCCTTACTCTTTAGCTGCAATGTAGTAGACTAAAATATAAAATATGACGTTCAGAGATTACTTTTCTATTCAATATTTTAACTATTTCAAATATCAGTATATTTTTTATTGAATCATGTTATGTACAGTATTTAATAAAAGTAAGGTGAGGGTTTGTAGTAAAAGTGTAATAGTGATCGACCCGCAGAAACCAACTGGTTATGAATAGTAGAAGAATAAATGTCAGTAGTTTGACAGGTGATTGACTGTTCTCAAAGTGCAGAATTAACCCTTTTACGCAACAATGTTTTACACCCATCCATGTATATGTTGGAAGAAAGATTATGTGCATTAAAATATTATTTTCTTCTATTACTTTAGCATTTTAGAAGACATTTCTGCACTTTTTTAGTAATATGTATCTGCCAAAGCTCAGTAACACGTATGCATCTTCCAAAATGTAATTTTTTCAAACCTCAGTAACAACAAAATATTGTATGCAGTTAAAAATATATAACTAATAATAAAAAATACTGCAATCTCTTATTTCTTATAGAGAGGGTTGGGTTTTGCCTAAGTACAGCATTAGCGTGAGTCAAGTAAATTAGTGGATTAGTGGAACAAAAATGTGCAATGCTGCAGTTCCAGAACATTGTATATACAAGCCATTTCTTTCATGTAATTGGCAAGAGTCCATGAGCTAGTGGCATATGGGATATACAATCCTACCAGGAGGGGCAAAGTTTCCCAAACCTCAAAATGCCTATAAATACACCCCTCACCACACCCACAATTCAGTTTTACAAACTTTGCCTCCTATGAAGGTGGTGAAGTAAGTTTGTGCTAAGATTTCTACGTTGATATGCGCTTCTCAGCATTTTGAAGCCCGATTCCTCTCAGAGTACAGTGAATGTCAGAGGGATGTGAAGAGACTATCACCTATTGAATGCAATCGTTTTCCTCATGGGGATCTATTTCATAGGTTCTCTGTTATCAGTTGTAGAGATTCATCTCCTACCTCCCTTTTCAGATCGACGATATATTCTCATATTCTATTACATCTACTATTAACTGTTTCAGTACTGGTTTGGCTATCTGCTATATGTGGATGGGTGTCTTTTAGTATGTTTTCATTACTTAAGACACTCTCAGCTAGGGTTTGGCACTTTATGTTTTAATATAAATTTCTAAATATATGTATTGTACTTATTTTGCCATGATTCAGGTTTTCAGTATATTTCCTTTTTGCAGACTGTCAGTTTCATATCTGGGAAATGTATTTTTTAGGAAAATGTATTTCTTACCTGGGGTTTAGCCTCTTTTTCAAATTGACTGTCTTTTAAATTCGCGGGCAGAATCAGGCTCGCGAGGGCGCAAAATGCCAAAGTTTATTGCATCATTCTTGGTGCGAAGTTACGTTGTTGATGCAAATTTGTCATTTCCGGCGCCTTAGTTTACGCCGAGTCTTTCACAAGGTTGCGTCATCTGTGATGCGAGTGTGTCATTTCCGGACATTTTTTACGCCAAAAAATATTTTTCTGTTTGTGTGCATCATACTTGGCGCCAAATATTTTCATTATTTAAGACCCCATTCCTATATGCCTCTTGCCTTTTTTTCTATCAGAGGGCTATGCTGTTTGCATTTTTTCCCATTCCTGAAACTGCCATATAAGGAAATTGATAATTTTGCTTTATATGTTGTTTTTTTTCTCTTACATTTGCAAGATGTCTCAATCTGATCCTGTCGCAGAAATCAATGTTGGAACCCTGCTGTCTGATTCTATCTAAGCTAAGTGCATTTGTTGTATATTTGTGGAGGTTATACCTCCAGCTGTGGTTTGTAATAGTTGTCATGATAAACTTTTACATGTAGAGAATATATCCATCAGTAGTAGTTCATTACCTGTTTCTGTTCCCTCAACATCTAATGCACAAGATATACCTGTAAATTTAAAATAATTTATTTCTGATACTATTCAGAAGGCTTTGTCTGCCATTCTGCCTTCTAATAAACATAAAAGGTCTTTTAAAACTTCTCATAAAGTTGATGAAATTTCAAATGACCAGCAACAGGCTGAATTATCCTGCTCTGATGAGGATCTGATTCAGAAGATCCTACCTCAGATATTGACACTGACAAATCTTCTTATTTATTTAAAATGGAGTATATTCGTTCTTTGTTAAAAGAAGTGTTGATTACTTTGGATATGGAGGAAACTAGCCCTCTTGATATTAAAACTATTAAACATTTAAATTCTGTTTATAAGTGGTTACTCCAGAGGTTTTTCCAGTTCCTGATGCTATTGCTGATATAATTTCTAAGGAATTGAATAGGCCTGGTACTTCTTCAAAGTTTAAAAAATTGTATCATTTGCCAGCAGTTACTTTAGAGTTTTGAGAAAAGATCCCCAAAGGTGATGGGGCTATCTCTACTCTTGCTAAATGTACTACTATTCCTATGTAAGATAGTACTTCTTTTAAAGATCCTTTAGATAGGAAACTTGAATCTTATCTAAGGAAAGCCTATTTATATTCAGGTCATCTTCTCAGGCCTGCAATTTCTTTGGCTGATGTTGCAGCTTCTTCAACTTTTTGGTTGGAGACTTTAGTGCAACAAGTATTGGATCCTGAATTGTCTAGCATTGTTGACTTGATTCAACATGCTAATAATATCATCAAAATTGATGGTAAATCTATCGGCTAGATTACGAGTTGTGCGTTAGTCTGAAAAAGCAGCATTAACAGGTCCTAATGCTGCTTTTTCACTACCGCTGCTATTACAAGTCTTGCAGGTTTAGGGGCACTGCACACTTTCTTGGCCTTACCGCAAAACGACTTACGTAAACTTCATAAAGTCTTTTTTCTATGGGACTTCCATAGCGCTGGTAATATTGAAGTTCAATCCTATTGGCTGATCCAATCCAATTTTCTACCTTAATTCCAATTGGCTGATAGAATTCTATCAGCCAATCGGAATCTAAGGGACGCCATTTAGGATGACGTCACTTAAAGGAACCTTCATTCGTCAGGTAGTAGTCAGAAGAAGAGGATGCTCCGCGTCGGATGTATTGAAGATGGAGCCGCTCCGCGTCGGATAGATGAAGATAGAAGATGCCGTCTGGATGAAGACTTCTGCCCATCTGGAGGACCTTTTCTGCCCGGATAGGATGAAGACTTCTCCCGGCTTCGTTGAGGACTTCGGCCCGGTTGAATGAAGACTTCTGCCGCTACCTTGAGGATGGATGTCCGGTCTTCAGAACAGTAAGACGATCTTCAGGGGGTTAGTGTTAGATTATTTTTAAGGGTGTATTGGGTGGGTTTTATTTTTAAATTAGGGTTTGGGCTGCAATAGAGCTAACTGCCCTTTTAAGGGCAATGCCCAGCCAAATGCCCTTTTTAGGGCAATGGGGAGCTTAGGTTTTTTTAGTTAGTATTTTATTTGGGGGTTGGCTGTGTGGGTGGTGGGTTTTACTGTTAGGGGGGGTGTTTGTATTTTGTTTACAGGTAAAAGAGCTGATTACTTTGGGGCAATGCCTCGCAAAAGGCCCTTTTAAGGGCTATTGATAGATTAGTTTAGGCTAGGGTTTTTTATTTTGGGGGGCTTTTTTTATTTTGATAGGGCTATTAGATTATGTGTAATTAGTTTAAATTTCTTGTAATGTGTTTATTATTTTCTGTAATTTAGTGTAGTTTTTTTTGTACTTTAGCTAATTTAATTTAATTTGTTTAATTGCTTTTAATTTAGTAAATTTATTTAATTATTTTGTAGTGTTAGGTGTTATTGTAACTTAGGTTAGGTTTTATTTTACAGGTACTTTTGTATTTATTTTAGCTATGTAGTTATTAAATAGTTAATAACTATTTAATTACTATTGTACCTAGTTAAAATAAATACAAACTTGCCTGTAAAATAAAAATAAACCCTAAGACTATTAGTTATATTATAGCTAGCTTAGGGTTTATTTTATAGGTAAGTATTTAGTTTTAAAAAGGAATTATTTTGATAATAATATTAATTTTTATTTAGATTTATTGTAATTATATTTAGGTTAGGGGGTGTTAGGGTTAGGTTTAGACTTAGGTTTAGGGGTTAATACATTTAGTATAGTGGCGGCAACATTGGGGGCAGCAGAATAGGGGTTAATAAATGTAGGTAGGTGGCAGCGATGTTAGGGACGGCAGATTAGGGGTTAATAATATTTAAATAAAGTTTGCGAGGCGGGAGTGTGGCAGTTTAGGATTTAATATGGTTATTATAGTGGCGGCAACGTTGGGGGCGGCAGATTAGGGGTTAATAAGTTTAAGTAGGTTGCGGCGACATTGGGGGCGGCAGATTAGTGGTTAATAAATATAATGTAGGTGTCGGCGATGTTGGGGGCAGCAGATTAGGGGTTAATACATATAATGTAGGTGGCAGCGGTGTCCGGAGCGGCAGATTAGGGGTTGATAAGAATAATGTAGGTGTCAGCGATGTCGGGGGCGGCAGGTTAGTGGTTAATAAGTGTACGATTAGGGGTGTTTAGTCTCAGGGTTCATGTTAGGGTGTTACTGAATTTTACGCTGCTTTTTTGCAGGTGTTAGACTTTTTCTCAGCCGGCTAACCCTGTTGATTCCTATGGGGAAATCGTGCACAAACACGTATGACCAGCTCACCGCTGACTTAAGCAGCACTGGTATTGGAGTGCGGTAAGGAGCACAATTTTGCTCAACTCTCACTTCTTGCCTTTTAATGCCGGGTTTGTAAAAACCTGTAATACCAGTGCTGCAGGTCAGTGAGCAGTGAGAGAAAACTGCTTGTTAGCACCGCATAGCCTCTAATGCAAAACTCGTAATCTGGCCGTATGTCTTTAGCTATTTTAGCTAGAAGAGCTTTGTGACTTAAATCTTGGAATGCTGACATGACATCTAAGTCCAGATTGCTATCTCTTTCTTTTTAAGGTAATAAGTTATTTGGTTCTCAGTTGGATTCAATAATTTCAACTGTCACTGGGGGAAAGGGAGTTTTTTTGCCTCAGGATAAAAGACCAAAGGGTAAATCTAAAGTTTCTAACTGTTTTTGTTCCTTTCGACAAAATAAGGAACAGAAACCTAATCCTTCCGTCAAGGAATCTGTTCCAATTGGAAGCCTTCCTCAAATTGGAATAAATCCAAGCCATTTAAGAGATAAAAGCCAGCAGCCAAGTCCACATGAAGGTGCGGCCCTCATTTCAGCTCAGCTGGTAGGGGGCAGATTAAGATTTTTCAAAGATATTTGGACCAATTCCGTTCAAAATCAATGGATTCAGAGTATTGTATCACAGGGGTACAGAATAGGATTCAGAGTAAGACCGCCTGTGAGAAGATTTTTTCTCTCACAAATTCCATCAAACCCAGTAAAGGCTCAGGCTTTCCTGAAGTGTGTTTCAGACCTGGAGTTATCAGGGGCAATCATGCCAGTTCCATTTCAGGAACAGGGTCTGGGGTTTTATTCAAATCTTTTCATTGTCCCAAAGAAAGAAAATTTATTCAGACCAGTTCTGAATCTAAAATTTTTGAATCGTTATGTAAGAGTACCAACTTTCAAAATGGTGACTATAAGGACTATATTGCCTTTTGTTCAGCAAGGGCATAATATGTCTACAATAGACTTACAGGATGCATATCTTCATATTCTGATTCATCCAAATCATTATCAGTTTCTGAGATTCTCTTTTCTAGACAAGCATTACCAATTTGTCGCCTTTTGGCCTAGTGTCATGATCCGGTGTACATGCGCTCAGGACACAGACCCTCGGGGCAGTGGTAGGGATTTGAAGACACCGACCCCTGACCAGGGGAAGAGTATCCTGGACGTGGATAGATGATATTCTGTGATTCATAGTTGCTAGAAGGTATTGTAGAATAAATGGAGAGTGCAACATTTGTATACAATATAATCTGGCTTCACTGTGACTTATAGTTAGTTAATAGAAGTTGCTGCAGGATTCAATGAGTGGAAAATATAGCAATGTGGAATGTTCAGGCTTCAGAATAAACTGGTAAAAGATTGACACTTAGATGCAAACTAAGGTTTATTGCAGGTTCACAGTACATACTATTATATAAAGCTGTATGTCAGAGTTAAGCGCAGCTGCACAGGTATTTAGACAAGCTGCAATTTTAGGCATTGATTACTGTTTGTGCATATATATGCAAACTAGGTTTGTTGCAGGTTCATAGTACATAATATTATATAGAGCTGTATGTCAGTAATTAGCAGAGCAGCACAGGTGAAAGTTAAGTTTAAGGCATCAATTACTGTTTGTACATATATTGGAGAATCACATGAAAGCTTTTAACTGAACATATAGATGCAGAGTTCTGAATATGTTAACATATTTGCAGCAGGATATTTCAGCAATGACAACTTGTAGCAGAGAAATAGTTATAAAGTTCTGAGTAAGATGATGTTGTAATTAGAGAGTGATGATAACCAAAAGTATGCTTGATTTACAATAAAGTTCAGAGTTTGTTAAGAAGCAGTGTCCAGGAAACAGAAATGGAATTATTTGGATACTTGCGATTTGATGATTTTAAGCATTGGTAGTAGAAAATGCTGTAGGTTGAAATAGTTGGTAAATTCATGCTGGAAACAGTCACAGACCTCTGTTGTTCAGGATCACAACTTCAAAGTTAATGCAAAGCACATTAGACCTGAGAAGGCTTAAAAAGAGCCTGAGGTAATCAGGTGCATGAATGATTAATCAGGCAGGCAAGCAAGCTGAATGTAAATACTGCCCAAATGCAGCAGTCAGAGAAGGAAGTCTTAAAGGGATAGTGACATTAGGCTGAGATATGTTACACCTAGTGACAGCTCCAAGAATCTTTTCAAAGGTTCTCGGTGCCCTATTCTCTGTAATCAGAGAACGGGGTATTGCAGTGTTTCCTTATTTGGACGATATCTTGGTACTAGCTCAGTCTTTACATTCTGCAGAATCTCACACAAATCAACTAGTGTTGTTTCTTCAAAGATATGATTGGAGGATCAATTTACCAAAAATTTCCTTGATTCCTGAGACAAGGGTCATCCTTTTAGGTTTCCAGAGAGATTAAGTGTCCATGAATCTGTCTCTAACAGACAAGAGATGATTTAAATTGTTTTCAGCTTGTCGGAACACTCAGTCTTAGTCATTCCCTTCAGTAGCTATGTGCATGGAAGTTTTAGGTCTCATGACTGCAGCATCTGATGCGATCCCCTTTGCTAATTTTTTCATATGAGACCTCTCCAGCTTTGTATGCTGAATCAATGGTGCAGGGATTATACAAGGACATCACAATTAATATCCTGAAATCCCAATGTTCGACTATCTCTGACTTGGTGGTTAGATCACCATCGTATAGTTCTAGGGGCCTCTTTGGTTCGTCCATCCTGGACTGTGATCACAACAGATGTAAGTCTTTCAGGTTGGGGAGCTGTTTGAGGATCTCTGACAGCACAAGGGGTTTGGAAATTTTAAGAGTCGAGATTACCAATCAATATTTTGGAACGTGCAATTTTCAGGGCTCTTCAGGTTTGGCCTCTGTTGAAGAAAGAACCGTTCATTTGCTTTCAGACAGACAATATCACAGCCGTGGCATATGTCAATCATCAGGGTGGGACTCACAGTCCCCTAGCTATGAAAAAAGTATCTCAAATATCCAGCTTTTGTCTAATTTCTGCGGTACATATCCCAGGTGTAGACAATTGGGAAGCGGATTATGTCAGCCGTCAGACTTTACATCCGGGGGAGTGGTCCATCCAGATGTGTTTTCTCAGATTGTTCAGATGTGGGGTCTTCCAGAAACAGATCTGATGGCTTCTCATCTAAACAAGAAACTTTCCAGGTACCTGTCCAGGTCCAGGGATCTTCAGGCGGATGCAGTGGATGCGTTGACACTTCCTTGGTGTTACCAAACTGCTTATCCTGCCTCTAGTTCTTCTTCCAAGAGTGATCTCCATAATCATCATGGAAGAATTGTTTGTATTGCTGGTAGCTCCAGCATGGCCTCACAGGTTTTGGTATGTGGATCTTGTTCAGATGTCCACTTGCCAACCTTGGCATCTTCCATTATGGCCGGACCTTCTGTCTCAAGGTCAGTTTTTCCATCAGGATCTCAAATCATTAAATTTGAAGGAATGGAAATTGAATACCTAATGCTTAGTCATAGAGGTTTCTCTGACTCAGTGATTAATACTATGTTACAGGCTCATAAATCTGTTTCTAGAAAGATTTATTATCGATTTTGGAAGACATATTTCTTGGTAATCTCATAAATTCTCTTGGCATTCTTTCAGAATTCCTAAAATTTTACAGTTTCTTCAGGATGGTTTGGATAAGGGTTTGTCTGCAAGTTCCTTGAAGGGATAAATCTCTGCTCTTTCTGTCTTATTTCACAGAAAGATTGCTAAGCTTCCTGATATTCACTGTTTTGTACAGGCTTTGGTTGGTATCAAGCCTGTCATTAAATTAATCTCTCCTCTTTGGCATCTTAATTTGGTTTTGAAGGCTTTACAGGCTCCTCCATTTGAGCCTATGCATTCTTTGGACATTAAACTACTTTATTGGAAAGTGTTGTTCCTTTTGGACATCTCTTCTGCTAGAAGAGTTTCTGAATTATCTGCTCTTTCTTGTGAATCTCCATTTCTGATTTTTCATCAGGATAAGGTGGTTTTGCGGACTTCATTAAACTTCTTACCTAAGGTTGTGAATTCTAACAACATTAATAGAGAAATTGTTGTCCCTTCCTTGTGTCCTAATCCTAAGAATTCTTTGGAAAAATCCTTACATTCTTTGGATGTGGTAAGAGCTTTGAAATATTATGTTGAAGCTACTAAAGATTTCAAGAAGACTTCTAGTCTATTTGTTATCTTTTCTGGTTCTAGGAAAGGTCAGAAGGCTTTTGATGTTTCCTTGGCATCGTGGTTAAAGCTTTTGATTCATCAAGCTTATTTGCAGTCGGGTCAAGCCCTGCCTCAGAGAATTGCAACTCATTCTACTAGATCAGTCTCCACTTTGTGGGCTTTTAAGAATGAAGCTTCAGTTGATCAGATTTGCAAAGCAGCAACTTGGTCTTCTTTGCATACATTTACTAAATTCTACCGTTTTGATGTATTCGCTTCTTCAGAAGCAGTTTTTGTTAGAAAAGTTCTTCAGGCAGCTGTTTCAGTTTGATTCTTCTGCTTATGTTTTAAGTTTTTTCTTTTCATTTCATGAGAATTTACTTATATTTTGGGTTGTAGATTTTTTTTTTTCCAGCGAAAAATGGCTGTTTTTATTTTGATTGCTCCCTCTCTAGTGACTCTTGTGTGGAGTTCCACATCTTGGGTATTGCTATCCCATACGTCACTAGCTCATGGACTCTTGCCAATTACATGAAAGAAAACATAATTTATGTAAGAACTTACCTGATAAATGAATTTCTTTCATATTGGCAAGAGTCCATGAGGCCCATCCTTTTTTATGGTGGTTATGATTTTTTTAGTATAAAGCACAATTATTTCCAAATTCCTTTTGTTGATGCTTTTTACTCCTTTCTTTATCACCCACTACTTGGCTATTCGTTGAACTGAATTGTGGGTGTGGTGAGGGGTGTATTTATTGGCATTTTGAGGTTTGGGAAACTTTGCCCCTCCTGGTAGGATTGTATATCCCATACGTCACTAGCTCATGGACTCTTGCCAATATGAAATAAATTAATTTATCAGGTAAGTTCTTACATAAATTATGTTTTTACATAGCAAAAGTATATTTGTATAGCATAGTTAACATAACATAGTTAACATAACAAAATAAATCTAAACACATGTTGACATGGTTTGAAAGCAAGAGAAAAGTGCAGTTTTTTCTGTAATTTTTTTAATTATTTGTCAATATTAACCCATAGCATTTACTTATTTTCAACATTCCCAGAAAAAAAGCACACCATAAATGCCGGAATCAGTAGTCTGTTCACTAAGTTCACCTTTTCAGGGTGTATCCTGCATTGTTGCTGGGTTTCCATAAGGTAACCCACAGACACACATGTTGCGTCCTTTTGCAAGGGATGATGGTAAAATTGCAATGTTTTCAAACAGATGCTGTAGGAACAGGCATCACAGCAAATGAGCTGGTGTAGCTGGGATTTATTGTCTTTGTGTTTTTTATGGATTAATCTGATTGGAAGGCACTTTTGGGCGCTTAATTACTGATATATACTGTGTATATAAACATTTATTGTGTGCACCAACCTTTTGCAATGCAGAATTTGCAAGGTTTTCAAATAGATTTTAATGTGATCAAATTTAAATACTACATAAACAGTCATGCTATGCCCTTTGTATGGGAACTCTATAGTTTGCAAGAGACACAATGTTCTAATAAAATGCTCTAACAAATCTAGCACTGGATAAGATTAATAAGATTGGATAAGATTGGATAAGATTGATACAATTGTTTAATGGCGCCTCCATTTATGCATTGGTATCACTCATCTGGCTTTTTTTGTAAGCAATATTTGCTTTTTAAATGATATAATAATAAAGAGACATATGGTATATAATAATAGAGAGACATATGGAGGCCCATTTATCAAGCTCCAAATGGAGCTTGAGGGCCCGTATTTCTGGTGAGTCTTCTAAAGACCGCTGCTCCATAACCTGTCCACCTGCTCTGATGAGGCAGACAGAGATCACCACAATTCAACCTGATTGAGTAAGATTGGGTTGATTGACACCCCCCTGCTGGCTGCTGGTGCAATGCTGAATACAGAGAGCTTATTGCTCTCCGCATTTAGCGAGGTCTGTCAGACCTGATCCTCACTGTCGGATCAGGTCCAACAGACCTTTGATAAATAGGCCTCATGGTATATTAGGTGTATTTTGTCCTGGAAATACTGCCAATACCAATGTTTGTGGGTCTGTGTGTATGTGTGGGGTCTTTCTGTGTGTGTGTGCGGGGTCTGTCTGTCTGGGGGGGTTGTGTGTGTGGGTGGTCTGTCTGATTCTGTGTTTCTGTCGGTCTCTGTGTGTTTCTGGCTGTGTGTGTGTGTGTGTGTGTGTAGGTCAGTCTCTGTTTGTGTGTGTGTGTGTGTGGTTCAGTCTGTGTGTGTGGGGTCTGACTGTCTGTGTCCAGTTTTTTTTTGTGATGAAGGGTCAATTTGTACGACTCAAAAGAAATTGTTCTACTCAGACAGAATATGAAAAACAGGCTCAAGATTTGGAGGAACGCCTCTGTAAAAGGGGCTATAATAGGAGGGAAGTTGCACGTATCAGAACTTCTGTATTATCTAGAGAGAGAAAGGATTTTCTCAATGTCACTAGTGTACGGAATAAAAACAAGGCGTTTGAAGGCGTCACCTTCGTCACCCGATACAGTTCACAATATCATCAAGTCTGCAACATCATACGTACGCATTATCGTATGTTGGCAGCAGACGATGATTTAGTGAATATAGTGTCGAAAGGTTGCAGATATGCCTTTAAAAAGGCTTTGACAATAGGTAACATTGTTGCCCCCACTCAATTAACTTCAACCCAAATTTCTAATTCATCATGGCTTCGGTTCAATGGAGTGTATAGAGGCAGCTATGCAACATGCATTGCTTGTGGATATCTTCAACATAACGAGGGATTTTCCAGCACAGTAACAGGGGAAAGTTTTAGACATTATTCATGCTTAAACTGCAGAAGTACCTATGTTGTCTATCTTTTGACTTATGACCTATGTGGGGTACAGTATACTGGTCTCACTACCAGGGAAGCCTGTGACAGGATCAGGGAACACATAACCAAAATCAAAGCAGGTAAAATTACAACCCCCTTAGTACAACACTTCAAAAATTTCCATAATAAAAGCGTGGCCTCTTTAAAATGGACCATTATTGAACAAGTGAAGTGTAAAAAGAGAGGAGGGGACAGAGATAGTCTGTTAGCGAAGAGAGAGGTTTTCTGGATACACAGATTAAAGACTCGAAATCCCACAGGGTTAAACTCTGAATTTGACATAATCAATTTTTGGGAATAATTCTGTGTATCCGGAAGACCTCCTGTTTCTGCTTATAGTTCATTTATATCTGGTGTATTATTCAATACTTTGCTAGTGGTCATATAGAGAAGGGTGTAAGCAGTTCAAGAGAGTTTATAATTATAATTACATAATGTATTCATAAAGTTATTCACTTTTTCTCTAATTCCAAGCATTTACCCATTAGTTGTTTCTTATATATATGTCCACTTAATTTGTTTTATGAAGCTGCTTCACAGTTAAATGCAGTGTCTATTTGCTAAAAGGTTGTTAAGAGATTATTATTGTTTAGGTGCTAACGTTAGGAATACGCCCAGGATAAAGATTTTATCCAATCACGATTACACACAGGTGTATATTAGAGTAATGGGGATTATGAACTGCAGCTACGATTACGGCCAGAAGGGCTGAAATGCGTCAGCATTTAGTTCATTGAGTGTATTCCTTAAGCACATTTTGTCACCAAAGATACCGCTTTGTATTGAAGTTTTACCAACTGTCAAATAAAGCCGTTTTTAATTGCTATAAGTCCGCTGGTGCAGCTTATTACACTATTACTATTATGTCTGTGTCCAGTACTTGTGTTATGTGCTAGTTCCAAAACCTCTGGAGGGCCACAAGTTTAACATACCTAACACTTTTCAGGTGTGAAATACTTGTTGGTGCCAGTAATTTAGTGATATGTGTGTGTATATATTTATATATATATATATATATATATATATATATATATATATATATATATATATATATACTGTGTATATATAAATATATATATATATATATATATATATATATATATACTGTGTGTATATACAGAGAGTGCAGAATTATTAGGCAAGTTGTATTTTTGAGGATTAATTTTATTATTGAACAACAACCATGTTCTCAATGAACCCAAAAAACTCATTAATATCAAAGCTTAATAGTTTTGGAAGTAGTTTTTAGTTTGTTTTTAGTTATAGCTATTTAAGGGGATATATGTGTGTGCAGGGGACTATTACTGTGCATAATTATTAGGCAACTTAACAAAAAAAAAATATATACCCATTTCAATTATTTATTTTTACCAGTGAAACCAATATAACATCTCAACATTCACAAATATACATTTCTGACATTCAAAAACAAAACAAAAACAAATCAGTGACCAATATAGCCACCTTTCTTTGCAAGGACACTCAAAAGCCTGCCATCCATGGATTCTGTCAGTGTTTTGATCTGTTCACCATCAACATTGCGTGCAGCAGCAACCACAGCCTCCCAGACACTGTTCAGAGAGGTGTACTGTTTTCCCTCCTTGTAAATCTCACATTTGATGATGGACCACAGGTTCTCAATGGGGTTCAGATCAGGTGAACAAGGAGGCCATGTCATTAGATTTTCTTCTTTTATACCCTTTCTTGCCAGCCACGCTGTGGAGTACTTGGACGCGTGTGATGGAGCATTGTCCTGCATGAAAATCATGTTTTTCTTGAAGGATGCAGACTTCTTCCTGTACCACTGCTTGAAGAAGGTGTCTTCCAGAAACTTGCAGTAGGACTGGGAGTTGAGCTTGACTCCATCCTCAACCCGAAAAGGCCCCACAAGCTCATCTTTGATGATACCAGCCCAAACCAGTACTCCACCTCCACCTTGCTGGCGTCTGAGTCGGACTGGAGCTCTCTGCCCTTTACCAATCCAGCCACGAGCCCATCCATCTGGCCCATCAAGACTCACTCTCATTTCATCAGTCCATAAAACCTTAGAAAAATCAGTCTTGAGATATTTCTTGGCCCAGTCTTGACGTTTCAGCTTGTGTGTCTTGTTCAGTGGTGGTCGTCTTTCAGCCTTTCTTACCTTGGCCATGTCTCTGAGTATTGCACACCTTGTGCTTTTGGGCACTCCAGTAATGTTGCAGCTCTGAAATATGGCCAAACTGGTGGCAAGTGGCATCTTGGCAGCTGCACGCTTGACTTTTCTCAGTTCATGGGCAGTTATTTTGCGCCTTGGTTTTTCCACACGCTTCTTGCGACCCTGTTGACTATTTTGAATGAAGCGCTTGATTGTTCGATGATCACGCTTCAGAAGCTTTGCAATTTTAAGAGTGCTGCATCCCTCTGCAAGATATCTCACTATTTTTTACTTTTCTGAGCCTGTCAAGTCCTTCTTTTGACCCATTTTGCCAAAGGAAAGGAAGTTGCCTAATAATTATGCACACCTGATATAGGGTGTTGATGTCATTAGACCACACCCCTTCTCATTACAGAGATGCACATCACCTAATATGCTTAATTGGTAGTAGGCTTTCAAACCTATACAGCTTGGAGTAAGACAACATGCATAAAGAGGATGATGTGGTCAAAATACTAATTTGCCTAATAATTCTGCACTTTCTGTATATATATATATATATATATATATATATATATATATATATATATATATATATATGTGATTCTTGTGTGTATCATTGCCAGTGCCTCAACTGCCTCTGACCTCACCACACGTCACTGAACCTAACACCCCCTAAGTTAACCCCAATTAAATCAGCCAATAGGATTTCAGTATCTCATCCTGTTGGCTGATTTGAAAATTTCAGCCAATGGGAATGCAAGGTACCTCACTATAAAAGGGGTAACTTGTATTCAAACTTCAGCGGATGTGCAGCGGATGATCGCATGAAGAGGACATCCATGTTTCGAAGACTGCTTCGCCGAAGACTGCTACACTTCTCAGAAGACTGCTCCACACCTCCGGGAAGAAGATAAAAGATGGTCCGCGATGGATGAAGATGGATCCGCCTTGATGAAGACTTTTCACCGCCTGGAAGAAGATGGATGTCCGGAATTCCGCAATGGTGAGTAAATATTTTGGGGTTAGTGTTAGTTTTTTGGGGGGATTTCGGGGTGGGCTTTTTTAGATTAGGGTTTTTTTATTTTTTAATGGGCAGCAAAAGTGCTGATTGCCCCTTTAAGGGCAATGCCCATGCAAATTCCCCTTTAGGGGCAATGGGTAGATTATATTTTTTTAGAGTTAGGTCTTTTTTTATTTTATGAGGTTGGGTGGGTGGGGGGTTTTACTGATAGGGGTTAATTTGTAGTATTTTTTATGTAAAAGAGCTGATTGCTTCAGGGAAATGCCCTACAAAAGGCCCTTTTAAGCGCTATTGGTAGTTTATTCTTAGATTAGGGGTGTTTTTATTTTGGGGTTGCTTTTTTGTTTTTATAGAGGTATTAGATTAGGTTTAAATTTTGCATTTGGATAATTTTGTTTATTTTTTTTCTGTAATTTTAGATTTTTTATTTTTTGTAATATTAGATTTTGTATTTTCATTTAATCTTAGGTTTTTTTTTTAATGTAATGTTAGGATTTTTATTTTAATTTTAAGTTAGGATTTTTTTATTTTGGTAATTGTTTATTTTTTAAGAAGACAGACTTTGTTTAATGTAATTGTGGTTAACTTAGGGGGTGTTAGGTTAGGGGGCATAGTTATTAGGGGTTAATAGGGTAATTAGGTACTTTGTGTTGTGGGGGAATGACGGTTTAGGTTTTAATAGTGTTAATAGGTACTTTGCATTGTGGGGGATGGCAGTTTAGGGGTTAATACATTTATTAGCACGTTTGCAATGTGGGGGTTGGCGGATAAGGAGTTAATAGTTTAAATAGGTAGTTTGCATTGTGGGTGGTTGGTGGTTTAGAGGTTGATACATTTTATTATTAGTTACGAAGTGGGGGGGAGGCGGTTTAGAGGTTAATACATTTTATTATTAGTTGCGATGTGGGGGGATAGCGGTTTAGAGGTTAATACATTTTATTATTATTTAACCAAAAGAGTAGCTGAAATTCAAAAGTTTATAGGATTACTATTTGTAAGCCTTGTCAGAGAATATTTTGTAGGCTACAGCAAATAGTTTTGCATAGGCATAAGTAACAATTTATTTAAAAATCACCACACCCTTAGAGCAGGGTGAGATAAAGAGGAATGTCTCTGAGCACAAAGTATAAAGGGAGATATAATGTGAATCAATATTAAAATGTAACCTTTATTGTTGCAAGTAAAATGACAGCAGAAAGAGAAAAGAGATACACTCGGCCAGATTACGAGTTTTGCGTTATGAGCGGCTCGGTAATAACTTGCAATTACAGGTTTGCAAAAACCCGGCGTTAGCAGGCAATATGGCAGCGTTGAGCTCCATACTGCACACAAATACCAGCGATGCTTTGAGCTGGTTTTACGTGCTTGTGCACGATTTCCCCATAGACATCAATGGGGAGAGCCGGCTAAAAAAAAAGCCTAACACCTGCAATAAAGGAGCATAAAGCTCCGTAACGCAGCCCCATTGATTCCTATGGGGAAAGAAAATGTATGTTTACACCTAACACCCTAACATAAACCCTGAGTCAAAACATCCCTAATCTGCCAACCCCGACATCGCCGACACCTACATTACACTTATTAACCCCTAATCTGCCGCCCCGACATCGCCACCGCCACTATACTAAAGTTATTAACCCCTAAACCTCTGGCCTCCCACATCACTAACACTAAATAAATATATTATCCCCTAAAACTAAGTCTAACCCTAAACATAGCACCCCTAACTTTAATATAATTAAAATAAATCTAAATAAAAATTACTACCATTAACTAAATAATTCCTATTTAAATCTAAATACTTACCTATAAAATAAATCCTAAGCTTGCTACAATATAACTAATAGTTATATTGTATCTATCTTAGATTTTATTTTTATTTCACAGCTAAGTTTGTATTTATTTTAACTAGGTAGACTAGTTAGTAAATAGTTATTAACTATTTAATAGCTACCTAGTTTACATAAATACAAACTTACCTGTGAAATAAAACCTAAGCTACCTTACACTAAAACCTAACATTACACTAAATTTAAATAAATTACATTAATTAAATACAATTAACTAAATTACAAATAAAAATAAACACTAAATTACACAAAATAAAAAAGAAATATCAAAATATATAATTACAGCTAATCTAATAGCCCTATCAAAATAAAAAAATAAAAAACCTTAGCCTAGACAAAACTGCCAATAGCCCTTAAAAGGGCCTTTTGCGGGGCAGTGCCCCAAAGAAATCAGCTCTTTTACCTGTAAAAAAAAAAAATACAAACAAACCCCCAACAGTAAAACCCACCACCCATACAACCAAAGCCCCCAAATAAAATCCTATCTAAATAAACCTAAACTCCCCATTGCCCTGAAAAGGGTATTTGGATGGGCATTGCCCTTAAATGGGCATTTAGCTCTTTTTCTGTGCCCAAACACTAATCTAAAAATAAAACCCACCCAATAAACCCTTAAAAAAACCTAACACTAACCCCCGAAGATCCACTTACAGTTTTTGAAGACCGGACATCCATCCTCAATGAAGCCGGGAGAAGTCTTCATCCTAGTGGCAAGAAGTCATCCTCCAGGGGGGCAGAAGTCTTCAACGAAGCCGGGAAAAGTCTTCATCCAAGTGGCAAGAAGTTGTCCTCCAGGGGGCAGAAGTCTTCATCCAGACGGCATCTTCTATTTTCATCCTTCCAACGAGGAGCGGCTCCATCTTCAAGACATCCGGCGCAGAGCATCCTCTTCTTTCAATTCCTCTTGAAGAATGAAGGTTCCTTTAAATGACGTCATCCAATATGACGTCCCTTGAATTCCGATGGGCTGATAGAATTCTATCAGCCAATTGGAATTAAAGGGTATTGTAGCTAGCTTAGGGTTTATTTTACAGGTAAGTATTTAGTCTTAAATAGGAATTATTTAGTTATTAATAGTAGGTTTTATTTAGATTTATTTTAATTATATTAAAGTTAGGAGTGTTAGGGTTAGGGTTAGACTTACGGTTAGGTTTAGGAGTTAATATATTTATTCAGTGTTAGTGATGTGGGAGGCCAGAGGTTTAGGGGTTAATGATGTTAGTATAGTGGCGGCGACATTGGGGGCAGCAGATTAGGGGTTAATAATATTTAGCTAGTGTTTACGATGCGGGAGGGCGTCGGTTTAGGGGTTAATATGCTTTTTATAGTGGCGGCGATGTCCAGAGTGGCAGATTAGGGGTTAATAATTTTATTTTAGTGTTTGCAATGCGGGAGGGCCTTGGTTTAGGGGTTAATAGGTAGTTTATGGGTGTTAGTGTACTTTGTAACACTTTAGTTATGATTTTTTTGGTACAGCTTTGTAACGTAAAACCCATAACTACTGACTTTCAGTTTACGGTACAGATCTTGTAGTTATGGGCTGTACCGCTCACATTTTGGCCTCCCAGGCAAACTCGTAATACCAGCGCTGTGGAAGTCCCATTGAAAAAGGACTTTTTTACAAGACTCGTAATAGCAGCAGAGGTAAAAAAGCAGCGTTATGAGGCTTTTTCACTCATAACGCAAAACTCGGAATCTAGACGATAGTTTCTTAAAATTGCATGCTCTATCTGAATCACAAAAGAAAAAAATTGGGTTCAGTGTCCCTTTAAATTCCCATGAAGGGTATTTAATTTCCTGTTTCTTTCTTACCTGTATTTCTGTCACATGACATCAATCATCAATCATCATTTTTCACACTCTTATAGCATTCACATATATACTTCATCAGCTAGAACTTGATTCAATGAATCTCCATAATATGAAGTGCTGAATAAATAGCTCATTTGATACTTTTATTGCTCTTGAGAAAGACATTTTACCTGCTGAAATGAGCAGAACTTTTTTTTTAGAATTATACACTTGAGATTTTTATCTGAGCTGTATATTTGTTTTTACATTTAGTAAAGAGTTTTTAACTGTAACATTGTTCTGATTTCTCACAATGCAAATCGAGATTGGTTGTTTGCTGTGACTACAATAAAACACCTTTGGATTCTATTTCCTCTGTGAGTATTTTCCATTTAGTGGTGGATTTTACAAAAGGGTGTTACACTAAATGGTGATTTATTTATTTCCAGATTTTCAACGTGAATCAGGATTTTGGAGTTGAAGCGTCACCAAGACAAATACATTTTTTTGTTATCAAACTATAAAATATTCATATGTATTGACCCACATGAATGTGACTTGACTTGGAAGTAATTAAATTTTCCTACAGCATGTCTGTAGATTTCTGATGCTGCCTCTTGTTCATATAGCTTTCTAAATCTAACTGCAAGTTTCCAGCCTAGCTATGATAATCAAATAAGGAAATTAGTCTGGTGTAGTGTGTGCTCTAGTGAGCAAATGCAATGTTAGTTGTCATGGATCTATCATGAGTTCTGCTGTTAAAGGTTGTATAATTCTGTCAAATATATGACATGAAAGCCACAATACAGTACCCTAACCTTCCATTTTGCCTAACAAAATACTATTTACATTTGAATTGGGAAGGTATTCTGATCCTCTTCAACCATCCTGGTGTTTACTGTCAGTAAAGAGAATGCTATGGCAGAATAGGCAAACATAGAAGTGGGTGGTATATTGTATATGTTTCTCCTTGGGTCTGAGCAATAGCCTAGAAGATACATCATCAATATTATTTTATTTTACTAAATGGATAATGAATTAAATGAGAGAGAGAAAAAATCTCTGTTAAAAATATTAATTCACTTATGTGACGTTTGTATATATGTAGGTGTGTGGTATCTTTTTGTTTTAATTTGAATATATTATTACACAGTAAAAAAATTGTATTCAAGTATGTATGTGTGTATTTATGAGTGTATATTTCTGTGTCTGTATATATTTTTTGTGATTGTGTATATTCGTGTGAGTGTGTGTTTGTGTCTGTATATTTGTCTGTGTATATTTTTGTATGTTTTTATTTAGAACTCATTTATGGGCGCACAATAAATAACCAGCCATTACAAGTGACTGGTTATTGCTACCGCAAGCTCGCGGTAGCAATTAGCTCAGCGAAAATTAAACAGAGGTCAGACCTCTGGTTAATTTTAAAAATGGCCCCCAATTGCCCCCAAAGTAAAGTGTGTAGTGCCTTTATTAAAATAACTGCACAAAGCAGTTTTTGGGGGTTAAAGTGAGTGGGTCTGGGTTGTTAGGAAGAAGAAAAAAAAACCGGCACGGAAAAGTGCCTTTACATTGAGGTCTATGGGTACTCTGTTAAAACTGCAAATCTATATATATATGCTTATATACATATATATTTGTGTTAATATCTGTAAATACACATATAAATGCATTAATATATATGTATATATTCATATACATATTTTTACCCAGCACAAAAGAAATTTACCATATAAAAAAGGAGCACAAATAAATAAATTGATATGACCAAAAGAAGACTTCAGAAAATTAAATAAGATATTCAGCTCCCTCGAAGTTATGAGAAAGGAGTGTGGAACCCAGTATAACAAAAAAATGCATGCAGCAAAGTACAGTCACAAAACACAACCAGTGTCTGTTGTAGTAATCACTGTTCAGTTGTTGATCATAAACCACATCACTGAGTAAACAACCTACTTGCAAGAGGAAACCTCCATCATATGAGGTAAGGAATCTCGGCACAGAGGCACAGAGCACTGGGTACAATATAGGCTGTTGGTGACGCGCAAGCTGGAGGAAAAGACCCTCTGCAGTGATTGTCTCTACAAACTCGCCTTTCAGAGAGGGCTGCTCTCCTTACACCAAGGTGAATACATTACAGAGTCTACAGGCAGAATGCGCTGTGATAACGGACTCCCTGACCAGTGACGTATTAAGAAGCACTGATGGTGGGTGACGCCCCCTCTCCAGTTCCCGAGATCCCTTACCTCATTTGATGGAGGTTTCCTCTCATAAGTAGGTTGTTTGCTCAGCGGTGTGGTTTATGATCAACAACTGAACGATGATTACTACAACAGACGCTGGTTGTGATTTGTGACTGTACTTTGCCGCACACATTTTTTCATTATACTGGGCTCCACACACTTTTCTCATAATTTTGAGGGAGCTGAATATCTTATTTAATTTTCTGAACTCTTATTTTGGTCATATAAATGTATTTATTTGTGCTCCTTTTGTATATGGTAAATTCCTTTTGCGTTGGGTAAAAAATGTTTTCTCTCTACTTCTTGTTTTATTATCCTGACGTTGAGGTCTTTAGGATCTAGCTGCATTGTGAATTTCTGTATTCCACTGGTGTTCTAGCGCTTACTGGGATCAGCTCAGCTTATCCGCTCTGCTTGTCTTTTTTTATTCATATACATATATATTTTAAATCTGCTGCCCAACGTTGCCCGATTTACCTCCTTCGCTGAGCTAGGCGCTCTGCCATGTCTCACGACAAGAGAACGAGGCTCCCATTGGAGCCTATTGGAGCTTGCCCTCGTGAGTGCAAAGCTTCCCTGCTATGTGAGCGTGAGGTTTCATTCGCATTGTGCCTCACCTATAATACCAGCATACTATTGTGTGCACTGGTGTTATGAGTGCATATATCGCGCTCGCGAAAGTGCAATTTTGTGGTCCACTCGTAATCTGCCCCTATATTTTTATTAATGTTTATCTGTGTATACTGCTTTTAGTGTTACATGCAAAATGTAGGCATTGTCTTCTGCTGTATGTACCAAGATTTTATTATAAATATAATATTTTCAGTGAATGAAAGATAACCAATAACATACACGTTCAAAAGTGGGATTAAATAAATTATGTCATTGGAATATTCTCTGTTTTTTAAATTGCTACATATTTTTTTTTTAAAGATATTGATGTAATTTAGGAACTTTGAAGTGTACTTTGCATTGAAAAAAATCATTAGTTCTAGTTTCTAAGGCAACAGAGCTGCTTAAAGCAACCTACTATTCTGACATTCTTTTGTGTTTAGTTTTAACCCTGTGCCTTCTTGGATGGACTACAATCAACTTTTCAAAACATATATATATATATATATATATATATATATACTGTATATATATATTTGCAAGATTCAAAATATTTATTTGTTTTATTATGTGTATCATGTAGTTTACTTAAATAACTCGGAGGATTCAGTCATTGTTGACAAAATATATATTTGATATATTTGTATCTAAGTATAGCAAGCTAGAATTAGGAGTTAAAATGCATCGGCTAGATTTAGAGTTTTGCGGCCAAAGGTGTGCGTTAGCTACGTGTGTTTTTTTTCCCCCTCACCTTTTAAATAATGCTGGTATTTAGAGTTCTCTGAAGGGCTGCGTTAGGCTCCAAAAAGGGAGCTTAGAGGCATATTTACCGCCACTTCAATTCTAAATACCAGCGTTGCTTACGGTAGTGGCCAGCTGGAAAAATGTGCTTGTGCACGATTCCCCCATAGGAAACAATGGGGCATTTTGAGCTGCAAAAAAACCTAACACCTGCAAAAAAGCAGCGTTCAGCTCCTAATGCAGCCCCATTGTTTCCTATGGGGAAACACTTCCTAAGTCTACACCTAACACCCTAACATGAACCCCGAGTCTAAACACCCCTAAACTTACACTTATTAACCCCTAATCTGCCGCCCCCTGCATATTATTATTAACCCCTAATCTGCCGCTCCGTACACCGCCGCCACCTACATTATACCTATGTACCCCTAATCTGCTGCCCCTAACACCGCCGACCCCTATATTATATTTATTAACCCCTAATCTGCCCCCCCCAATGTCTCCGCTACCTTAACTACACTTTTTAACCCCTAATCTGCCGACCGGAACTCGCCGCCACTATAATAAATGTATTAACCCCTAAACCGCCTCACTCCCACCTCGCAAACCCTATAATAAATTTTATTAACCCCTAATCTGCCCTCCCTAACATCGCCGACACCTAGCTTCAATATTAAACCCTAATCTGCCGACCGGACCTCGCCGCTACTATAATAAATGTATTAAACCCTAAAGCTAAGTCTAACCCTAACACTAACACCCCCCTAAGTTAAATATAATTTTTATCTAACGAAATAAATTAAATCTTATTAAATAAATTATTCCTATTTAAAGCTAAATACTTACCTGTAAAATAAATCCTAATATAGCTACAATATAACAAATAATTATATTGTAGCAATTTTAGGATTTATATTTATTTTACAGGCAACTTTGTATTTATTTTAACTAGGTACAATAGCTATTAAATAGTTATTAACTATTTAATTGCTACCTAGTTAAAATAATTACAAAATTACCTGTAAAATAAATCCTAACCTAAGTTACAATTAAACCTAACACTACACTATCAATAAATAAATTAACTAAACTACCTACAATTACCTACAATTAAATCAACTAAACTAAATTACAAAAAAAAACCAAACACTAAATTACAAAAAATAAAAAAAGATTACAAGAATTTTAAACTAATTTCACCTACTCTAAGCCCCCTAAAAAATAACAAAGCCCCCCAAAATAAAAAAATGCCCTACCCTATTCTAAAATAAAAAGTTAACAGCTCTATTACCTTACCAGCCTTTAAAAGGGCCTTTTGCGGGGCATGCCCCAAAGAAATCGGCTCTTTTGACAGAAAAAAAAACATACAATACCCCCCCAACATTACAACCCACCACCCACATACCCCTAATCTAACCCAAACCCCCCTTAAAAAACCTAACTCTAAGCCCCTGAAGATCTCCCTACCTTGTATTCACCCAGCCGGGTATCACCGATCTGTCCAGAAGAGGTCCTCCAGAGGGTCCGAAGTCTTCATCCTATCCGGCCAGAAGAGGTCCTCCAGAGGCTCGGAAGTCTTCATCCATTCAGCCAATCAGATTGAGCTCGCATTCTATTGGCTGTTCCGAACCCTTAACACTGCTTTTGACGGCTAACGCAGAACTCTAAATCTAGGCGCATGTTTGTAAAAGAAACTGTAAAACAAAGACAAAAAAACATTCTGACTTTTATAGAATTTTTTTTCTCCAAAACTAATCATATTAGGTAGTATAAAGTGCTCATACTGTTTTATAAGAACACACAAATCTCCTCAGTGTAACCCAAACCCTTTTATGTTTAAAGGGGCAAGGTACTCAAACAAGCAGCTGTGAATGTTTAATTGTTTTCAAAACTGCTGCAAGAAAACCCTTTAGAATGGGCTTGGATCTCCCTCCTCGCCCACTCAAGCATCTTGTTTACATAGCTTTTCTAGAACCAATGCTGCAGTAATGAAATTTGGAACACATATAGGGCCAGATTACAAGTGGAGAGGTATTTAAAGCTCCCACTCGAGTGCTAACTCAGCTAAAAGTATTTGTCTTGCCCGCATCAGGAAGCACTTGTATTGAAGTTGAAAGTAAACAGTTTTCGCTCTTGTGCTAATCCGACGCACGTAAAAAGCTGAACTTAGAATATCGAGGAGGCAATAACCTATTCCTCCATACAAGTCAATGGAAGTCAAGGAAAAAACTAACCCAATCGCATATTCTCATATTTTCCCGACATGAAAATATGAATATTTCACATTCCAATGTTCTTCACATAAAATAATATGTTCTATTTATTCTTAAATAAATACTTAAATAAATACTTATATATACTGTATATATGATGTTCTCTGCACAAATATATATTTCTACCTATAGCTATATATATATATATATCACAGTATATATATATATATATATATATATATATATATACACACACAGTATATATATATATATATATATATATATATATATATATAAATAAAACAACGCCACTTAGTAAAACAAATCAAAGGGTTAATTACGTAGTCGTCAGACAGACAAGACACTTACATTCTATATGGGCGCTATACATGCTTCACTTATGTTTATGATACCTTTATCATAAGGGCAATTGAATAATAAACTCCGTAAGCTCTAGGGTTTGTTATAAAAATCTACTCTGATAATCACATTATCTAAGACCTGTATAGGTCAATATTGTTAAAACAAATTGGCTGAATATAAACGACATTTAACGCCCACAAAGTGTGGCAGTGCTGTAAGCATGGTTTGGCTAATAGGATTATACTAATAAATGAATGGTGTAACCCTTGCTTATTATTACAATATACCCATGAAGTAGTTGTTAAATGTCACCTGTAGGCTGATTACAAATGTTAAATTATGTATTTTTAATTTTTGTATATCACTTTGTGTAAATTAAGAGGTAATGGGTTATTTCAATTTTATTCATTGTTTGATTTTGCATATTTTTTGTTTACTCTGTTCTTTCTACATGTGTATTTGTTTGTAACATGATAGATAGATGTATTTTATTATTTTTTTTTGTAAATAGATTGTCTTGAAAAAGGTTCACTATATGAGGCGAAACGTTGACGCTTGTGACTTTTGTTATGATGAAATAAAGTACTGTATCTGTTTTGATGATGAAAAGACCCGTGAGTGCCCTCCCTCTTGTTTGAAATCATATATATATATATATATATATATATATATATATAAATATCTATTTAAAAATACATAGAAAATATTCTGCTCTGTGAAAAACATTGGAATGTCAAATATTTACTGTAAATACACAGTACACAGAGAAAAAAGGAGTTAATGACACTGCACCAAAGGAATTCAACAGTTCAAAGTTATTGTTGCACAGTCATAAAAAGGTTAAAAAGACCGTTATTTAATCTTTGTGGTCCATAGTACAGAAAACATTTCAAGCTACACACTCGTAATCAAAAGACATCTGACTGCTATTTGAACAGCTGAAAGTCCCAATAATTTTCTGCGGAGATTTTAAAAGTTGCCAGTCTGTTGAAGTCAATTAGCAGCTTCTATTTGAATGCAGGCATAGTTGGTTAATATGGTTTATAGAGAGAGGAGGTTGGAGAAGTATAGGGAATCTTTATAAGATGTTAGGTGATATTATTCCCTAAATAAGGGTGTTTTAAAAGCATTTAAAAGTATAGTTTCAGAAAGTGAAGCAGTTCCATATATGAGAGTCAGCAAAGGTAAACTATACCGCATGGGAGGTGATTGTAAAGGTTATGATAAGTCATTAAGAAAAGTACTTAGATGAAATGTGAATATTTGAGACTAAACCAGAGATAAAAGTGGGAGATAGTTTTAGCATCAATAGTGAGGTGTACATCATAAGGTGAAGGAGTCTTTGACATGTTTATATTTTTGGAAGTCATCCAGGAGAAGATATCATTAGCTACCATGATACAGGCCAGTAGTATGAACGATTGAAAATGTGTTTTATTAGTATAAGGGTAGTATTTAAATCAAGAGTACCTGGCTGATTTTTCAAAAAAGCAGATTTAAAGGGAGAAAGACAGAGGACACTCAAAATACCTCTATAGGAAGCGGAAATGAAGAGGTTCCAGGGAATGATATTGTAAGGAACTGGTTAGAGAGAATGGACTTCAACCCAGAAAGGGCAGTGTTATGATAGGCATGTGTTTGCTGGAGCAGAGGGTAGAGGGCTATATATAAGACAACAACAATATCTAATCTTTGTGAGTGTAATAAATGAAAAGCAGCAAGTTGTACACTAAACTGTACACTAAACTTTCCAGTAATAGTGATGCTAGTTAAAAAAAAAAAAACATTATAGAGTATTTTTAACAAATGGGCAAAATATGTTTTCTAAAGGTTGTCTTAAAATATATCATATCATATTAAACATATGTTCTCTTTCATTTCAAACTTTAATATGTTTACCTTTTATATCATATATTTAATATTTCTCTTAAAAATAAACAAACATATTCCCACATGTTAATTTGAAAGGGTTATTTAAAACAATATGGTGTAAAATTCAATATGTTTAGATTGGGGTTACTCAGATGCTTCTTTGCATACATTTCCAGTGAGGTGCAGTATGGACTGGTGATCTTTTTATGGGCATTATGCAAGGAAAGCAAAAATGTTTCAACCAAACTATTTCAACATTTGTGAAAGAACTGTTAATATATAACAATATTTTAACTTTAGAAAGGTAATAAGTGTATAAACCTATTTAAAGTAGCAGTATACACTATCTTTGAGAAAGCGCCAACCGGCATGAAATGCGTCAGTTGATGTCATCCTTGCCTTTGTCTGTCAGCCATTCGTGAGTTTGTGTATGCACAGTTTCTGTGTGGACTTTTAATGTATACCCAATAAATGTTTCTACTACAGTTTTACACAAGTGATTGTGCATAGTGTTGTTTCCTAGCCATTACTGTTTTGCAACACATTGTTTTTTAGAACTATCAATACTTAGCTTTTGGAAGTCTTTTCCTTTCCTTGATGCAGTATACACTTATATATGTGTGTTTTTAATTTTACACTATATATGCATATTGGGTGACAGGAACAATGCCCACAACTGTGTTGGTGGGTATGGGCACATTTCCATAGTCATGAAAAGGTTAGGTAGTTCTTTTATGAACTGATGTAACCTCACAAAGGTGATATTCCTCTTCCTAGCATTAGATATACACGCAAAGTTGAGGAGGGATCCTGCCTTAGGTTTAATATTGGTGTGATGAAATTAATCTAAGTATTCTGTCAGTACACTTCCCATGAAAGACAGGTCTATCGAGCATTACAAGGTGCAGTTACACTTATGCTAACAGATCATCGGTTCCGACACATGACCAAGGCGGGATAAACCTGATATTGCAAGAAACGCTAACAAATTATAAAACTCTGACTCAGGCAATAGGCATGCTAACCCCCACACAGGCACCAGCCGTGCTAACTTTTACGCTTGTAGGCACTTCCCTTGGTAAACAACACTGCATATTTAACCATCACATAGATGTTGTCATCGCACAATCCTACCCGGGTGCTCATAAGCCAATGCTAAAATGTATAGCCTCCCTCAATGGGTTAGCGCAGGTACCAGAACATCCAATCATTTATCACACAATAATATCAGCTGTGAGGTCAGGGCAAAGGCCTGTAAATTTCCACAAGCCCTTTCAGAAAGTGTATGGTTATCCTAGTGTCAAGTCTCCATAGCTCCATGAATTTCCCAGTGGTATCCCTGGTCACCCTCACCCATCTCCCTGTTACCTGCCTTGTGCCATGTTTAGTCTTTTGGCACTTCGACTTTTGGCTCTCAACTTTGATTCTGCTTAATTGTTAATTAATTGTATGATCCTCTGCTTCTCTAATTTTGACTCCTAGCTTGTGTTTGGACTTTCTGTATTCTTCCATTCAGCCTGAAACTGTGTATTGGACAGCTCTCCTGGCATGACCTCATCTACCCTCTGATATTAGCTTTGAATACTCCTTTGACCACTGTATCTATTTCCTCTCTGACAGACCTGTCCCTACCCACGTTTCTCTCAGCAGAGGTATATGTGCAAGTGTGCTCAATAACCTGCTATTGGATTCCTTTCCCTGCAACCTTACTCAGGTACACATTTTTCCTTACATATAATGAGAATCAATTTCACTGAAAATATAAATTATATGTCATTATCTATGAAAAAACTACTTAAACATATCACTTTAGCTACTTGGGTTTAATAGAGAATGTAAACAATCAAAATAGGCCTGAAAATAAACCTTTATCTTGTCAAACTCTCTGGATTTTTATGTTTACACTTTTTTGTGTCTCCTACAATATATTACTACAATATATTACTTATAGGGGGATATTTATGAAAGCGTCAATCTCGGAGCATTCACCGGCATCAATACGCTCGCCAGACATCGCTGCCCCGGATCCACATATGATGCCCTTATTTATAAAAAAAAAGTCAAAAACACGCACATATGGCAGATAGATTGGTCAGGGCAGGAAAAGGATGAGAAGGATGAGAGGAGAGGTTCGAAGAGAATTAGTAAGCTATTGCTGATCTAATAACATAATGCTTCTGTGAAGTTTGATGTGAGGAGTAGGAGGAGGGAGAGTTGTAAGGAGGGATGATATGTTGCAAGTGAGGAGATGGTAGTCAGAAAGAGGAAAAGGGGAGTTTGTGAAGTTTGAGATAGTGCATCAATAGCTAAAGATCAGGTCAAGGGAGTGATCGTCTTTGTGAGTGGGAGAATCAGTCCATTGTGACAAACCGAAAGAGGAAGTGAGTTGTAGAAGTTGTTTTGCAGAGGAGGCAGTGGAATTGTCAAGAGGGATGTTGAAGTTGCCAAGAATGACGGCAGGGGTGTATGAGAAAAGGAAATAAGGTAGCCAGGCAGCCAAGTGATCTAGAAATTGAGTTGAGGAGCCAGGGGGTTAGTATACGACTGCAAAATGTATAGAGAGAGAAGAGAATAAGCAAATCATGTGGGTTTTGAATGAGGAAAATGTGAGGGAAGAGATGGGTTGTATTTGTTGAAAGGTGCAACGAGAGACCTAGGAGTGTGGCTGAAGTGGAGACCCCCATGTGACAGAGCAGCAGTGAATGCTGTGTCTAGGGGAGAGAGAGAGGTTTTTGTTAGGGCCAGAAGGTTAAGGGAGCAGTAGATAAAGAGGTCATGTATAGAAGTGAGCTTGTTGCAAACAGAGCGAGAGTTCCAGTGTGCACAAGTGAAAGGGCTAGTGGCTTTAGATGCAAGAGGAATGTGAGTAAGGTTGGCAGGGTTTGGTTTTCTGAGTCTATGGGATGGTACACATGGATGTGCACAGCTATTCAGTTGTTGGGGACCAAGATTAGAGGTAATGTCACCAGCAGTTAATAAAAGCAAGAGGGATAGTGACATGAGATGAGATACAGATTTGCAGTAATGAGACTGTTTTTGAGATGAGGTGCAGGGGGAGAGAGAGTGTTTAGGAATATGTAGAGTTTATGAGTACAAAAGTAAGGTGAGTTTAAGAGAGATGGGCTAATGAACAGTGCAGGTGGAGAGGGAGAAGGAGTAATTGAATAATGTAGTTTGTTATAGAGACAGGAGGTAACAAAAAGGGATATGAATATATTGAGCATTTTTACAGAAGTTGGAACCCATTAAACATATGTCACAGTATTACAGCAGCAATTACATAAGGAAACAAAGAGATACATAGAACATAATATTACAAAAGTACTTGCCTTGTGTCTTTCCCCTTGCCCAATCCTTGTTCAATTATTTTATAATACTTTCTTAATACCTCACTTATAAAATGTTCACTTAAAAAATGTGAACATATGTTGTTGTAGCAATTTATATCACTATATGTATATGGTGTAAATGTATTATTATTTTGAGCAGGAATAATTGCAAATATAACATGTTATCAGGGTATCATATGTATTTATTTACAATCAATAGATATTTAAAGAGCTGGACAAGTGTTCTCTCTGTACCTGTGTAACCCTTCCTGATTGCAATCTAGTTTTAAAAACCATCCCTGCACAGGTGTTATAAAATGGGCTGGCATATAAGATGAAATTTCTTACTGAAAAAGAAATTCAACAGAAGGTAGAAAAACACTGAAAATATCATGACAGTAAAGAGGTGATTTTAATTTCTGCTGTATCTGAATCATGAAAGTTTAATGTTAGGTGGGCTATCCCTTTGCACTATCATCTAAAGATTATATTGAATCAAACATCAATTTGAATTTTAAAATCACTGTCTAAAATATTACACTGTGTGTCCTAATGTCAACATCAATGTTTATCTTTAATACTAATTTCACATATACATACTTTCAAAATGAGACAAGTATCGAGCAATTTGATTAGTTAGTGATAGTTTAAAATGTATATCATGTGATTATACATATTCCAATCAAAGTGGTTGAAAAATTCACTAGTGTGTGGGTTGTTTAGGAGTTTGCGTCATAATTGGTGCGAAAAGTGTTGCGTCAAATGTGGTGTGAAGTGGAGAGTGGGACTTGTATTACATTGCTTAAACATGGTGCAAATAGATTTTTCCAAAAAAATAAAAATGAAGTTATCTTTATTATGTTGTGTATTTATTTTTATTTTCATCTCTATATCTATTAGTGCATTTTTGGGGTTGTAACATAATCCATAAGTAGTAATGTATTTTTCATTTGTATCCCTATATCTACTAGTGCACCAAATTTGGAGCAGTAATATTATTTGATTGAGAAAGGGTATACAATTTTAATAAAGTTTTTTTAATTTACTTTTATTATGTAATATACTTCATTCTCTTGCAGCATCGAACATAAGCTTTCTGTGTTTTCAGACTCCCATTGATTTCTATGGCATCCGCGGCCTCAAGGGTGGCAGATTGAAAACTAGGTACGCTGCGTCGGAATAGACGTGAGCGTACTTGTAAAATGTTTGATAAATTGGGAAATAGAGTTGAATGTAAATTCGAAACATCTGTAATGACGCAAGCATCGATCTGCCTCAGATTGAGATCCCGGGGGCGTATATTTCGTTATACATTTCAACATTTGACGATCTTGATGCTTTGATAACTATGGCGGATCAATCTTGCGACAAATAGGACGCGGGATTCAAGCGTATTTTCAGTTGATGCTTTGATAAATATCCCCCATACGTTCTAAATGTGATTTAAGTTTTAGATTAGCTATTTTTAAACAAATAAATAAATAATTTATCAATATTAACAAACCTGCTTCCAAAATGTCGCACTACTTTTTTTTTTTATCATTTTAATAAAAAAATTCTTGCTTTAAGAAATAAAAATATTTTTTAATCACTACATTAAAATCCTTTTGGTCCTGGTTGTGCTTTTGAAGGCTTTGAGAAATCACCAGTCATGTTCACTTGTTCTTTTAAATACATTGGAAGCAGGCACTACTGTAAGATTCTATGTTTGTAATTGATTATTTACTTTTCTAGCTAGTAAATCATCCATCTCTATTCTCCAGATAGCTAAGGCAATATTTGTTCTAATTTAACATTCATTTTTGTATTGCCATTTCAGGAGACCCTGCAAAAAATGCTAATTTTAAACAATTAATTATAACAGTGATAAATTCCATTAGACAGTACTAAAATAAATGTGTCTAACCATTTGTTCCTGTTTAGGCTTTATACAGTTATACATTTATAAAACATTCAAAAGACCTTTTTGATACTGCACGTAGAGGCATTAGTTTGATAGCACAACATTAATCATGAAGAAAACCTGGACTACATGTTCACCCACACACACATTTCCATGCTTCAGTAAAGCAAATGTGACTTTAATGATGAGAACTGTAATAACTTAGGTTTCTACCTGAGCGGTAATTTATATTGAATTAGGTATCAAGTTACAATAAATCTGCTGGAACTCATGTTGATGTCCTTATTTTATGAGTCTTATTTACTAATCACGAAATTCTGATTATTTTATAAAGGCTAAAATATGACGCTATTGTCAAATAGAATTTAAAACAATACATATACTATCCTTTGGAAAAAATTAAAGTGAAGGTAAAGTTACCCTCACCTCGATCTAGAATATCATTAATTGTTTAAAAAGAATATAACTTTCATTCATCATTTTATATAATTATTATCATAAAACAAGTTATTGCCATTATTAATCTATTATTAAAACTCCACAGATTCAACCCTTATTAGTTGTTTTTTCTCTCCTAACGATCACGTGGGTCTCTAATCCATATTGATATTCTGTCCATTAGGCGACTGTCCCTTTACATCATCAGCCTCATTGCTCAACTGCACATGCGTTATTCTAATTTTGTTCATATTGGAGTCAACACTCGGTCCCATTTTGCGCATGCATATCGGTTACATGTAGGTGGTGGAACATTGCTTTGTTACGGATGGCTCTGATACGATATTTAATAGTTTGCAAAATAGGACTGCTGTCTCTTCTCATATAGTACTGAATGAATATAGTAATTCATTCAATAATATGTGTCAATGACAAGTAGCGCATGCGCAGAAGAAAATACGGAACTGAGATTATCGCATGCGCAGTGAAAAAAGCATTGTAGAGTTGCGCATGCGCATTGGAATTATGTATCTTGAATGTCCATTGGAGAGCGGGTGGGACTGCTGAAGACGTCACTAATTGAAGAAGAAGGAAGTAGGGCTTGGGAGGAGTCAGGATCCGAACCGTAGGGAATTTAAGATAATGAATTTTTGTTAAAATGTATCTGTAATCTGCAAAAAAACTTAGCTACTACAATAAGGAATGATTAATAAATGCTAGGTTTCATAAGAGCATAACTTTACCTTCACTTTAATCTTTATGCTGTGTTTGTAGACAAAAGCTCTGCTTAATATGTAGAAACAAAACAAAATAACAAAATATATATAGTGTAGTATCATTGGTGAAAATGAGTTAAATGAATATGAGGACTCTGCTCACTTTAAAGCACCTCATTTATATTAAGTATGAAAATAGCCAGGAGGGAATCTTATCCCAATCTGTGATAATGATATATGACATGGAAAGATCCAATCCTTGTAATACTTTTAATCCTTTTAAAACTTTGAACAATAAATCTAGTTACGCAACAAGGTGTGGTCTTGTTAATTTAACTATCTAATTTAATGCAGAGAGTCTATAAAAGTTACAATTATTTCATAGAATTAACAAAAAATCGTATCATTGTTAATAGAAACAAGCCATTCTAAAAACTAAGTGCAAAATATTTCTCCAAGTGGGAATAAAAATGTCTTTTTGTGCTTTCAAATATTAGAAAACTTGGCAATCTGATTACTTAGGTACCTCTAACTCGTTACAAAATATGAGGGCCGTAAGAACAGGTGAAGATTGAGGTACTCTTGATATTATTTAATAAGAAAGGGAATCCTTTATCCCTATGAACTCTTTATACGGTGGGTCCTTGAAGAGAAGGTTTATAGCAGAGTACTGGCTGTGTAATGCAATTTTCCTGCGGGGTCACATACTTGCCATGGGTGTCACTGGGACCAGAACTTCAGCCAGCTCCTGCCTGGCCATGTAGATGTACTCCCTCTGTATATCCTCTGTCTGGTACAGTACTGGATGGGCTCTTTACTGTATTCTCATGTTTCATCTGGCCATGGGTAAGGACAGTGTAATGGGTTTCTGCAGGTTAACTACCTCTTTCAATCAGTAGATACAGTGGCTTAGTGTACATCATAGACAGAGGACAGCATGCAAGCAACAGTGTAACACTCTGACACATCTTTATTAATATAGCATAAGCCTTATAGCTGGGACATGCTTAGGGCTGTGTGCAGTGGCACCTATGTTTGAGATTAAAACAGTGGATGAATTTTACCGTTCCAGCTCTCTTTGTGTCAGTGCTGCGAGGTGTCAGAAGTGCTATGAAAGGACTGGAGGGAAGTTTTGGAATACACAGTGTCTAACCTCTGTTCTCTCAGAGGGGTCTTTTGTGATCTTGTGTAAAGAAGGTTTTTCCAATGCAAAATCCACATGAAGGTGCGACCCCCTAACCAGACTCGTTGATGGTAGGGGGTAGGGATGGGCGAATGTGTAATTTTTTTTTTTTCGAATTCTAAATCCGAATGTCGATAAGAACGAATATTCTTAAAAATTCGAAAAACGAATGTTATTTACAGTTTTCGAATGTCACTTTCGAATTCGAATGTTTATAATTATATCGAATGTCCACATTCGAAATTTCGAATTTAACATTCTATTTAACAAATACTATTCAGAAGTTCAATAGTTCATGTGGTAGGGCGGGAATCCAGTAAATTGATACATAATAGATACAAATATATAATTTCGAATGTTTCCATATAGATTATTGCATAATTTGAATATTACATTTAAAGAAAGCATTAGAAATACTATTACAAACATATAAATTCGAAATTTTCAAATTCAAATATAAATTCAAATTTTTCGAATTTGAATATTGCATAATTCGAATATTACATTTAAAGAAAAAGCATTAGAAATACTATTACAATCTAAATTAGAATTTTTCGAATTCGAATACACGTATTGCATAATTCGAATATTACATTTAAAGAAAAAGCATTAGAAATACTATTACAATCTAAATTCGAATTTTTTGAATTCGAATACACGTATTGCATAATTCGAATATTACATTTAAAGAAAAAGCATTAGAAATACTATTACAATCTAAATTCGAATTTTTCGAATTCGAATATTGCATAATTCGAATATTACATTTAAAGAAAAAGCATTAGAAATACTATTACAATCTAAATTCGAATTTTTCGAAAAGAATATTTTTGAATGTAATCGTAAAATTCGAAAGCGAACATTCGAAAATCGAATGTTAGAATGTTATGTAAACATTCGAAATTCGATTTGAACGAACGAATGTGTTAAAATTCGTGCTGTTTTTCGAATGTTGCGAAACATTCACCCATCCCTAGTAGGGGGCCTATTGAGCCTTTTCAAGAAGGCCTGATCTCAGTCTGTCCAGGATGCTTGGGTTTTAGATGTTATTTCTCAAGGGTACAGGATAGGTTTTTGGTCACATCATCCTCAAGGGAGGTTTCTTATGTCTCATTTATCAAAAAGGCAGGAAAAGGATCTGCTTTTTTCAGTGTATTCAGAACCTAGAAAACATGGGGGTGATTGTTCCTGTTCCTCTGTCAGAACAGGGCAAGGGGTTTTACTCTAACCTCTGTATTATTCCAAAGAAGGAATCTTCAGACCAATTTTCAATCTGAAAACCTTAAGCAATTTATTGAGGGTTCCTTCATTCAAGATGGAAACTATCAGATATATTCTTCTGTTAATCCAACAGGGACAATTCATGACCAATGTAGATTTGAAGGATGCTTATGTTCATTATCTCATTCATGAGGAGCTTCATTAGTTCATTTGTTTTGCCTTTCCGAGCAGGCATTTTCAGTTTGTAGCTTTTCTCTTTGGACTAGCTACAGCTCCCAGAGTTTTTACCAAATTTCCAGGGGCTCTAATATCTGGGAGCTGTAGCACCATACTTGGATAATATTTTTGTTTAGGTGTCATCTTTACCTCTAATGACTGCTCAGATTGAAAAACTGCTATGGTTTCTTCCCATTCATGGCTGGAGGGTCAATTTTCCCAAGAGTTTTCTAATTCCTCTCACCTAACAGATCAACACAAGCTCCAACTTAAATATGCTTGTCAGAATCTTCAGTCAATACCTCTGGCTTCAGAGGCCTAGTGCATGGAGGCAATGAGTCTGATGGTTGATGCATCAGACGCCATTTCTTTTGTGAGGTTTTACCTTTGCCCTCTTCAGATATGCATGCTACAGCAATGGGAAAGGGATTACACCTATCTCTCATAGCAAATTTGATTGGTCTAGCATATTCAGATATCTCAGGGAGTGTGGTCTCCTTAAGAAGTGAGGTTACCAATCAATATCTTAGAAATTTGTGTATCTGAGCTCTGCATGCTATGCCCTTTCTGAGGTCAGTTTGAATTATTTGGTTTTAATCCAAGAGCATCACAGCAGTAGCAAATGTCTATAACCAAGATGGTACTTGCTGTGCTCTAGCAATGAAAGAAGTAGCTTGCATTCTAGCTTGGGCAGAATACCGCCAGTGTACCATTTCCACAATTTGTAAGCAGATTATTTGGGTTGTCCTACACTTCATTCAGGGAAATGGTGTCTCAAACCAGACTTTTCAATCAGTTGGTTCTTTTTTGCGGTCTAACAGAAATTCACTTAATGGCTTCTCGTCTAAATCACAAATTGCCCATATATGGATTGAATTCCATGAATCCTCATGGGGATTAGTAAGTAGTTCCTTGACCATTTCATCTGGTTTATCTCTTTTCACCTAGTGTGCTTCTTCCAAGGGTGATTTCTAAGATCAAATAGGCATGTATGTCAGCCATCCAAATAGCTCCTGTATGGCCTCAGAGGTCTTTGAATGCCGATCTGGTTCAGATGTCCAATGTTCTAATGTGGAGTCTTCCTCAGCATCAAGATCTTTTATATCAAGGTCCCTTCTTTCATCAAAATATCTGATCTCTCAGCTTGACTACTTGGAGGTTGAATGGTTAATTGTTCTTCAAAGGGGTTTTTATGACTCAGTGGTAGATACCCTGATTCAGGCTTGTAAAACCTGTTTTGAAGAAAATTTATCATAAGGTGTTGAATGTTTATTATTCTTGTTGTGTGGAACGATATTATTCCTGACATTCCTTTAGAATTTCTTGCAATTTTACAGTTTTGCAAGATGGCTTAGATAAGGTTTTATCGCCCAATACTTTGAAGGGTCACATTTTTTCTCGCTTTCTGTTCTATTTCATAAAAAGCTTGCTAAACTTCCAAATATTTAAGCCTTTGTTCATACTCTGTTTCAAATCAGGCCGGTTATAAGGAGAATTTCTGCTCTATGGAATCTCAATTAAGTGTTAAAGTCTTAGAATTTCCTCAATTTGAGACAATGCACAAATTGGACCTCTAGTTGTTGTCCTGGAAGGTTTTTGCTCTATTAACTATTTATTTTGCCAGGAGGGTATCTGAGTTATTTGCTTTTTCCTGTGATCCTTTGTATCTTGGGCGTGGCAATTTTATTTGTGAATGTTGCAATCACATATACGACGACGCATACAATATATTTTACATGTCACCCGCTGTTTTTACTCTCATAAACTAACATTGGACTGGCGTCGCAAGAATGGAGAAATTTTACTCCATTTTCACCTCGCCACACATCGGCAGACGTAGCAAACCTTGCGCTGAGTATGTGTGCACCGTAACTCCCTGGAAGCCCTAAACACAATACAATATGTACCTCTCAACCGCCATCCCCCAACCGCAATAACTAAGTAAAAGTATTAACCCGCAATCTAACTAATAAAGGGATTAACCCCTATTCCGCCATTCACCCACAACACAATCTAATAAAGTGATTAACCCCTAATCCACTATTCACCCACAACAGAATCTATCAAACAAAGTGATTAACTCCTAATATGCCATTCACCCACAACACAAATAAACTAATTAAATTATTAACCCCTAAACCACCAACCCCTGCAACGCCAATTACACGATTAACCCCTAAACCACCAACCCCCCACAACGCAAAGTATCAATCTAATCACTTAGCCCCCTAACCTAACACCCCCTAACTTAAACCCAAATAAACTACCATTACCAAAAATAAAAAAGACTATCTCCCTAAAAAAATTTTTTACCAAAATAAATCTAATATTAACCCCTTAATGACAACTGACGTACCAGGTACGTCATGCAAAAACAACCAGTTAATGACAATAGACGTACCTGGTACGTCAGTTGTCTAACAGAGTGCTGGAAGCGATCGCAATCGCTTCCAGCAGCTCTCAGGGTATTGCAGTGATGCCTCCATATGCCTCCATATGATGCCTCCATATCCACTCTGTGGCCCTCTCTGCACTGGTAGCGATGGCGCCGTTCGTTGGTGGGTGGGAGCATAACAGGGAGGCGGGTGGGCGGCCCATCGCTACCCGGCATCCGGTTCCTGTAAGTGCAATGTGCACGCCGGGTGCCGGGAGAGTGCGGGGGCACGCATGCGCGTGTGTGTGGGGGCCCGCGTGCGCGCGCGCGCGATTAGCTGGCCACTGACACCAATGAGGAGGGAAGAGGGGGGAAAAAAGATTTTAAAAAAATAAATATATAAGGATCTGGGAGGGGGTTGGGGTATTGTGGGGGGCTGCTACACTACAGAAAACATTAATAATGGCAAAAAGAGAAAAAAATACTTTTGTTTTTGGGGCAAATTGGGTACTGGCAGACAGCTGCCAGTACCCAAGATGGCGGCAATTAGGTAGGGGAGAGGGTTAGAGAGCTGGGGGGGGGGGGATCATGGAGGTTGGGGCTAAGGCAGGGGTCCATCACAGCTATAACATTTTATTTTTTTTTTATTAAAAAAAAGAAAAACTCCTTTTATTTAGTACTGGCAGACTTTCTGCCAGTACTTAAGATGGCAGGGACAATTGTGGGGTGGGGGAGGGAAGAGAGCTGTTTGGGAGGGATCAGGGGGTGGGATATGTCAGGTGGGAGGCTGATCTCTACCCTAAAGCTAAAATTAACCCTGCAAGCTCCCTACAACCTACCTAATTAACCCCTTCACTGCTGGGCATAATTTACGTGTGGTGCGCAGCAGCATTTAGCGGCCTTCTAATTACCAAAAAGCAATGCCAAAGCCATATAAGTCTGCTATTTCTGAACAAAGGGGATCCCAAAGAAGCTTTTACAACAATTTGTGCCATAATAGCACAAGCTGTTTGTAAATACTTTCAGTGAGAAACCTAAAATTGTGAAAAATGAATTTTTTTTTAATTGTTTGCTCGCATTTGGCGGTGAAATAGTGGCATAAAATATATCAAAATGGGCCTAGATCAATACTTGGGGTTGTCTACTACACTACCCTAAAGCTAAAATTAACCATGCAAGCTCCCTACAACCTACCTAATTAACCCCTTCACTGCTGGGCATAATTTACGTGTGGTAAGCAGCAGTTAGCGGCCTTCTAATTACCAAAAAGCAACCCCAAAGCCATATAAGTCTGCTATTTCTGAACAAAGGGGATCCCAAAGAAGCATTTACAACCATTTGTGCCTTAATTGCAGAAGCTGTTTGTAAATAATTTCAGTGGGAAACCTAAAGTTTGTGACAAAATTTGTGAAAAAGTGAACTTTTTTTTTTATTTGAAGACATTTGGCGGTGAAATAGTGGCATGAAATATACCAAAATGGACCTAGATCAATACTTTGGGTTGTCTTCTAAAAAAAAATATATACATGTCAAGGGATATTCAGGTTTTCCTGACAGATATCAGGGTTCCAATGTAACTAGCGCTAATTTTGAAAAAAAGGGGTTTGGAAATAGCAAAGTGCTACTTGTATTTATGGCCCTATAACTTGCAAAAAAAGTAAAGAACATGTAAACATTGGGTATTTCTAAACTCAGGATAAAATTTAGAAACTATTTAGCATAGTTGTTTTTTGGTGATTGTAGATGTGTAACAGATTTTGGGGGTCAAAGTTAGAAAAAGTGTGTTTTTTTCAATTTTTTCCTCATATTTTATATTTTTTTTATAGGAAATTATAAGATATGATGAAAATAATGGTATCTTTATAAAGTCCATTTAATGGCAAGAAAAACGGTATATAATATGTGTGGGTACAGTAAATGTGTAAGAGGAAAATTACAGCTAAACACAAACACAGCAGAAATGTAAAAATAGCCTTTGTCATTAAGGGTAAGAAAATTGAAAAATGGTCTGGTCATTAAGGGGTTAAAAAAAAATCTAAGATTACAAAAAATCATAAACCAAATTATCCAAAATAAAAAAATTAAACCTAATTTAATACCCCTATAAAAAAGCCACCCCAAAATAAAAGCACCCCCTAATATAGCAATAAACTACCAATAGTCCTTAAAAGGGCCTTTTGTAGGGCATTGTCCTAAGTTTTACAGCTCTTTTACTTTTAAAAAATAACAAATTATCCCCTAAAAGTAAACCCCCCCAAAAAAAACAACCTACTCTAAAAAAACCTAAGCTACCTATTGCCTCTAAAGGGGCATTTGTATGGGCATTGTCCTTAAATGGGCAATCAGCTCTTTTGCTGCCCATTTAAATAAAAAAAGCCCTAATCTAAAAAAAACCCCACCCCAATAAAAACAAAAAACTAACTCTAACCCCCTAAATAGGTACTCACCGTTCCTGAAGTTCGGAGGTGAAGGTCTTCTTCCAGGCGGGTCCATCTTCATCCAGCGCAGGGCCATCTTCTTTCTTCATCCTGGTGACATGGAGCTGTGGCGGCATGGACTTCCAATGCATAGCCTCTTTTTCATGTGATCTCTTGAATGCAAGTTACCCATTTTATATTGGGGTACCTTGCATTCCTATTGGCTGACATTTTAAGCTGCTTAAATCCTATTGGCTGTTAAAATCATGTAATATAATGCCCAGTTAACTCCCACTGAATGCCTACATCTGCATCATGTCTGCAATCTACCTTACTAATAAAGACAAATTTAAAAATTCCTATTAAAAACTATAGGAGCTATGTCAATATATACTACTATACAATGTTTCATGTAAATATATCCTATTGTACAATGCAATACTATGGCCTAGATTTAGAGTTGGGTGGTAGCCGTCAAAACCAGCATTAGAGGCTTCTAACACTAGTTTAACCGCCCGCTGGTATTTGGAGTCAGTCAGGAAAGGGTCTAACGCTCACTTTGCAGCCGCGACTTTTCCATACCGCAGATCCCCTTACGCCATTTGCGTATCCTATCTTTTCAATGGGATCTTTCTAACGCCGGTATTTAGAGTCTTGGCTGAAGTGAGCGTTAGAAATCTAACAACAAAACTCCAGCCGCAGAAAAAAAACAGGAGTTAAGAGCTTTCTGGGCTAACGCCGGTTCATAAAGCTCTTAACTACTGTGCTCTAAAGTATACTAACACCCATAAACTACCTATGTACCCCTAAACCGAGGTCCCCCCACATCGCCGCCACTCTATTAAAATTTTTTAACCCCTAATCTGCCGACCGCACACCGCTGCCACCTACGTTATCCCTATGAACACCTAATCTGCTGCCCCTAACACCGCCGACCCCTATATTATATTTATTAACCCCTAATCTGCCGCCCCCAACGTCGCCGCCACCTACCTACAATTATTTACCCCTAATCTGCTGACCGGAGCTCACCGCTACTATAATAAAGTTATTAACCCCTAATCCGCCTCACTCCCGCCTCAATAACCCTATAATAAATTGTATTAACCCCTAATCTGCCCTCCCTAACATCGCCGACACCTAACTTCAAGTATTAACCCCTAATCTGCCAACCTTAATCTGCTGACCGGAGCTCACCGCTACTATAATACATTTTTTAACCCCTAAAGCTAATTCTAACCATAACCCTAACACCACCCTAAGTTAAATATAATTTTATTCTAACAAAATAAATTAACTCTTATTAAATAAATTATTCCTATTTAAAGCTAAATACTTACCTGTAAAATAAACCCTAATATAGCTACAATATAAATTATAATTATATTGTAGCTATTTTAGGATTAATATTTATTTTACAGGCAACTTTGTATTTATTTTAACCAGGTACAATAGCTATTAAATAGTTAAGAACTATTTAATAGCTACCTAGTTAAAATAATTACAAATTACCTGTAAAATAAATCCAAACCTAATTACAATTAAACCTAACACTACACTATCAATAAATAAATTAAATAAACTACCTACAATTATCTACAATTAAACCTAACACTACACTATCAATAAATTAATTAAATACAATACCCACAAATAAATACATTTAAATAAACTAACTAAAGTACAAAAAATAAAAAAAAACTAAGTTACAAAAAATAAAAAAATATTTACAAACATTAGAAAAATATTACAACAAGGGGGGCTGAGCTAGCCACTGAGCTGATCAGACGTGTGTGTGTCAAGCTCCTGAGCCCTAAAGCCTTAAAAAGTTTTATAAACTGTAATCTTGTGGGACATTTGTCCAATTTATTCCTGGAAACACAGTGGACACTTCATATAAGCAGGACATTTTGCCCAACTGAGCTTATTGGGCACTTTCACGCAGTAACTACCAGCTGCGCAACGGCGGTACGGAGACCAGGCCATTACCGCAACTGTTCATTGAATATACCGGAGACCCACCACAGGTGAAGCTACTGACACTTTAGCTATCTGGAGCCTATGACCAGATACACACGCCTCTAACGCTACCCGAGCGCAACCTTTCCGAGACGGCCAGACTCCTAGCCGGACCCACACCCTTAGCGGCAGTTCCTAACCTACTCTGGAGGGTCGGGGCTCCACTCCGGAGTAACTGCCCAACTTACCTGGACTCTCCCGGCCGCTGACTGAGCCTCACCCTGATGCACTACTCCGGAGGGTCGGGGATCCGCTCCGGAGTGGTATACTGCTGATCCGTGTCGCAAGAGAGAGGTCATTCCACAACAGAGGGCTTCACTGAAATTCTTCTGTAACGCCTGGGGAAACCGAACTGACAGAGGGCTACCACACTGGCCCCCTCCGCTTGCTGGTCTGTGCTGTGGCTTGGATGATAGATCGGGTACTTTTGGTCCCTGAGGACCCGCTACTGTCCAACTCTGATGCTTCATCAATAGGCCCTGGGGAAAAGGCGCGAACATCCGCCATCTTAAGGCCTTCTCACCCTCACTTTTGCAACGGAAGCCTAGCTGTCTAACAGACTCCCGACTAGGGCAACAACTTACAGGCTGGCCAGCTTTTCCACCACAAGTAACCCACAGCAGGAGCCGGGTAAGACCTAGTCAGTTCAGCTGACATACTTTCTTTTTCTTTTTCTCTGCCTTCAGAGATCCCAGTCAGTAGCCTGCACGCAAATAACTTGTCACACAGCAGCCTGAATAGCAAGACTTATCTCCATCACAGAGTCATTTCCATTGTTTATTCCTCCTTAATGGGAGCAATCTTGCTGAGACATATTCATCATTTTTACTGAATTTGCCACATACCAGCTACACACTTGGTTCTGGATACTCGAACTGTAAAAGCCATCCTACTAACTATAACTGAGGCTGGGCCCTACACACCAGGACTCTCTAACTACAGGGGGTCATCAGTGTCTACCTATTGCTGCTGCGTCAGCACAGACATCCTTGAGCACCAGCTTAAGTTGGAGTGTTACTCTAATCTGCCTAACAATTTCCATTCCTTACAGGTTCTAAGACACCATAATTATCACATATCTGCAGCATAGCCCTAGTGAGACTGTGGAACTTTTACTGTCAATATAACCTACTTTGTTACTGTGTGCAGTTATAGCTGTTGTGTCAGCCTGTATGTCTTTGGGCTCTCAACCCAAAGTGGAGTGTAACTTCATTATAACACCTGCCTAATATTCTTTTTCACCAACAGGTCCTACCTACTGTAACAATTTCTCCAGCCATATTTTACAGGTTGGACACCTATAAAGTTGCATATTACTGACCCTAAGTACTAGATCCAAAGCGCTGCAAAATTCTAATATAAGCTATACTCACTAATATCCATTCCTCTCCCTCCAGCACTGTATCCTAAGCCCTTCCTAAATGTGCAATTGGTATTAACCTCTCCAGTCTCATCTGGTCGCCCCCACTCCCTCTATCCCCCTTCCTTGAGGAAATTTCCCCTTCCTTTGTGTCAAATATAATACAGACCTTGTATTGCCCATTGACTGATTTCTAACTGCTGCTGTCTAACCCCTCACCTCCCCGCTCCCGCCCGGCTAGTCCGGGTGGGTCACTTCCAATTCCCTTCCCCCTTCCTTCGGGTCGTATCCCCCTACTCCCCGAGGTGAGGGACTTGGGTGGTAGTAACAAAATTGAGTACTCATGTAACTTCTCCTTTAGAAGTGTGACTCAGCCCCGCTCTAACTACGAGATAGGTATTATGTAAACTACGTGCTTCACTTTGGTATGTATAACCCTTGAATTTCTTCCAAAACAGCAGGTTACTGCCCTTGAGCCCCCAGAGACTTACTACCTTGCCTTCCGGAGATCTAATCACTAGTCTATAAGATGCCTCACATAATAAAGAAACATTCAAAGTCTAACCCCAAACCTAGGAAGACAGTCTTTGACCATTTTGCCCACGCTTCCAAGGAACCCCCACCCCACCCAGGTGGTGAAATGAGTGAACCGGACTCCCAAGATGAAGAGTCTCAATCTAGCCAACACTCAGCATCTTCCACCCAACATTACATTACAGAATCATCGCTCAAGAAACTCCTGGCCATCCAGACTAAGTCCATCACCCAAGAAATCCAGCGCAGCTCCGCAGAACTCAAGAAAGAAATTTCAGAAATTGGTGACAGAGTTGATGCGCTGGAGCGCAAGCAAGATGATCAGGCTGTGGATCAATCCAACATCCTGGCCTATGCCGAAAACCTGGCTGAGCAGATCTCACAATTAGAATCTAAACTGGCTGACATGGAGGACAGATCGAGGCGAAGTAATATCAGATTCAGAGGAGTCCCAGAAACGGTGGCTCCAGCAGATATCCAAGGCTACCTTCAAGATCTCTTCAAAGAGCTTATAGGCACCCCTGATGGCCTATCTGGCACAATGGAGAGAGCGCACAGGGCATTGCGCCCCAGGTCGGTGAGTTCTGACAAGCCGAGGGACATTGTAGTGTGCTTTCATAGCTACTTATATAAAGATCGCCTCCTTCAAGCTGCTTACCGTAAACCAAATCTAAGTGGTAGGTTTGAGGGGGTACAAATATTACCCGACCTTTCGGCACATACCCTCCAACAGCGTCGACACTTCCAGTCAGTAACCACTGCTCTGCGCAAGGCCAACTACCGATATCGATGGGGGTTCCCAACCAGGCTCATAGTTACCAAAGATAACCAATCCATAACCATCACCACACCCTCTCAGGGTATGACTCTATTGGCCTCATGGGGTCTATTAGTGGACCCCCTAAATGCACGGGCTCAACCTCAATCTGCCTTGAGAGCCTCAGCTCCTGAATGGTCAACAAAAGAACAGAGAATAAAAAGGCCCAAGATACAACATTTGCAAGTTTCTCAAGGACACCCTGAGCCCACTGAATAGGCTCCTACAGAAGTCACTTGACCTGGTTTAGAAGTATGTCGGCTCTTAGGTCTCTCCTGATGGTACTTTTTGCCTAGCCTGCATCTTGACTCAGGCAAGGTTCCTATGAGACTTTCTGAGCCGCTAAAATGTTTATTTATGGACTAGGTTATATATTATAAGTTCTGATAAGTTATGTTATTTGCTGTTTTGTAATTGTTTTGGTTTAAGCACTTTATATTATGACAAATACATTTTTAGAGCGGGATTGACGTTTCTGCTCCACTGTGCTAGCTCCGGAGCTGTTTACTCAGCCCCCCAACTGAAGCCCACGCTAGGGCTCCCTTGAGGTGGACTACTTCCACCACACCAGAGGCACTACTCAGTGTCCTCCTTTTCTACTTATCTATCCCCCCCTTCTCTTTTCCCCCATTTTGTCTTCCAGACCCAGGTACCCCGACTTCCCGGCTCCAACTCTCAATCACTACTAGACATGACTTGCTCTCCTTTGAGGTTTCTTCCCTGAAAATGCTACTTTACCCCCCAAGATATGGTTGAAGAGCTTGGCCAGGGTTCCTGCCACTTCGTTTTTGAGCAGTTTGTAGAATTCCCCCGGGAGTCCATCAGGCCCCGGGGCTTTTTCTAAGGATAGTTTATCTATAGTTCTCTCGATTTCCTCGACCGAGATGTCGGCATTTAATGCTTGACACTGACTCTCTGAGATCTGGGGAAGTGTAACATTCTCCCAAAAATTACTTCTACGCAAGGGGTCTACTTCCTGAGTTTTGTATAACTCTGTGAAATATTCTCTAAATATTTGTTGTATGTTCTTCGTATCTGTTATTATGTTGTTTCGATTTTTAATTGCTGTTATAATGTTTGGGATTTTAGCTAATTTGGTTATTCGTACGTTTTTGTCTCCTAGAGGCAATTACATAGGAGGTGACCACTCCCCTGAGTACTGCTTTACCTGCCTCCCAGAAGAGGAGCGGGTTATTGCTATGTCTAGAATTAAGGTTACAGTAGTCTAGCCATTTCCCCACCAAGTGATTTTTTTAGATTTGCGTCGTGTATCAGGAAATTCGGGAAGGTCCATCTGTCTCTTTGTGGTTGAGTCATGTCAGTTTTAAGTGTAAGTGAGATTGGGGCATGATCTGAGATGGTTGGGTCATCTATGCTTGTCTTTAGGATTTTCGCATTTAAAGTTGGGGAAGTCAAGAAAAGGTCTATACGAGAGAGAGTGTCTTTAGTGGGTGCAATGCATGTATAGTTTTTTGTCTCTGGGTTCCTCTCTCTCCAAACATCTATGAGTTGGAGCGCATGTTTAAATTTCTTTAAAATCATAGAGTCCCTCCTCACATTGTGTAGTCTACTGGGACCAGATAGAGTCCGCTGAGGGTTTCTATACCTATCTGCAGGAACCTGTGGTGCAATATTGTAATCACCTCCCAAAATCACTGGTGCATCCGCTATCTTCAGAATATGTGTCCTTAAATTGCCCCAGAACTCTTTTTTATGAGTGTGTGGTCCATATATGCCCCCTAATACCAAAGAGAGTCCCTCCAGGGTTATTTTGAGAAGAACAAAACGTCCTAGGGGGTCTGAAAAAGTTTGGGTGATCTTGTAATCTAGGCCCTTTCTAAATAAGAAAGCGACTCCTCTAGCTCTGCTACTTTCGTATGGCGTATATATTACTTCTCCTACCCATTGCTGTTTGAGTTTTTGGTGCTCACTAGGTTTTAGGTGGGTTTCCTCTAGTATGGCTATGTCTGCCTTTCTGGATTTTAGGTATTTAAGGATGGCCTTCCGCTTTATAGGCGATGTGATACCCCCCACATTCCAGGATACAATATGGACTCCCATGATTATTGTGTGTCACTCTTCCCTTGCTACATGTATGATATGTATTGTCTATCTATAAGAGGAATGGGTTTGAGCTGACACCCCGGAGAGTTACCTGACTGTAAGGTGTTGATAATGCTTTAACTCCAACTCTCTAATCAATTCGGCTTAAAAGATCAGAAGGAGCAATAAGGTCTACCACTACTTCAGGAGGGTCCTGCTGTAAAAGATAACAAACATGCAAAACCAAACAATACGAACATAAACAGTTGAGGCAGGACTCTGCAAACAGCTGTAACAGAACAGGTTAACAATATGAACAATATGAACATTCAAATACCCCCCCCCACCCCCCGCACCCCCCATGAAAAGGATATAGAGCCAGAGCCAGGCCAGGCCTGGGCAGCCTTGAGTAAGAGCAAGGAGTTCCCTTATTAGCTTTAGCAAATCATTTTCTTTCCTCAAGCAAGAGTTTTACAAAAGTTTCATAATAAGATTGAGTTTATCTGGACACAGTCCCCTTAGTTCTCGTCGTCTTCAAGTTCGTTTTCGTTCAGTTCCTCTTCTAGATGGGCGTTTCTCTGTAGATTTTGGGTCCTCATGAAGACTTTAAGTTGTTGTACATTTTCAAAGATTTTTGGGCCTTGTGCCGTTTGTATCCTAAGGCGGGCCGGGTATAGGAGAGCTATGGATTCCCCTTTTTCCAGTAGTTCTTTGCAATATGGCGTAAATTCTCTCCTCTTTTTTGATACTTCAGCGGAGTAGTCCTGAAATAGATGAATTCTGCTACCTTCATGGGTTAAGTCAGATGTTTGCCTATATGCTTTCAGGAGCAGAGCCTTGTCCTTAAAGTTGAGGTATTTTATCATAACTTGTCTGGGCTGTGCGTTTTGCCCTTTCTGTTGTTGTGAACCGATCCTGTGAGCTCTTTCAACTACACAGGGAATGGCTGCGGTTGTAAGGCCCAGTAGCTTAGGAAGTGTTCTTTCTGCAAAGTCAACAAGATCTGAACCTGGGATGGTCTCGGGGAGGCCTACTACTCGAATGTTGTTTCGCCTCGACCTATTCTCTAGGTCATCTCATTTCTCCTGGAGGAACTTATTTTGTCTTTGCAGCTGTGCAACATTCAGTATGGATTCTCTTTGTTGAGATTCAGCATCAGAGACTCTTTGCTCGACTGTAGTGAGTCTAGAGGAGAATACTTTCAGATCAGTGGTAATAGTGTCCAGCCCTGTCTGTAGCTGCTCTATTTTGGGGAGGAACAGCGCTGAAAGCTGTGATACAATTGGATGGGTTTCCTGTGATGTTGATTCCAGAAGTTCAGATGCCGAACCTGGTGGAGAGTGAACCTCTGCTTGACTTTTAAGTCTTCTATCATTCTGACGCTGCCTACTTGCCATCTTGTCAGTTCTTTTATTGTATAAAGTATAATATCTTTGCATGCAGAATGAGGCTTGCCCTAGCACCCACTAACAGAGCAGGGCTAATGGCGCAGTAGAAATAAAAGACAGGAAAGGAGGTGATCTTCTCATGCCTTGATTATTCTGATAGTGATCACTCTTGTAAACTATTGAGGTTGTGTTTGAGGATAGTTGTGCTTCGCAGATAACTTTCAGGATATGGCTGAGATAAAACTGTTAGCTTCTCATTTTACTTCAGTTCTGAAACTTTGGCCATAGATATGAGTGTATGAGGGGGGTGGGGGAGCCAGGGGGGGCTCGCAGCGGGGGGGGGGGGAGACCGGGAGTTTCTACTCCATATCTACTGCCATCGTCAGTAATGTATAGAAAGAAAAAGGGGTTCTTTTCTCAGGAGTGCCTTAATCAACAAAACCTCTTTGTCTCCACTATTTGCAAGGGTCCTCAAGCAGATCTTTGCAGGGCTAATAGTATGATTATTTGTGCACACAATACCCCTGATATGACAAACAGGAGCTGCGTTAAATAAAGAGAAAATTTTCAGCTTGAATTATGGTGCGCACCCCACGTGTGTTGTTGCTTACTCTCTTTCTGTGTCTGTAATATGGCCGTTATTGATTGTAAGTCTTTTGTATGGAGCGTAGTCTATTCCCCCTCACAGACAAAGATTTAAGTCCCAGAGAGAGTGTGTGTGAGACCGGAGTGATGTGGAGGGTTTGTTGTTCCCAGCACCTGCGTGTTAACACTGAGGCCTGTTCCCAATAAGGCTGCTGGAAGCTTGCTGCACCACTTACCCGCAGGATCAAGTTCAGTGATCTGCGTCTTATTAGGAGTATGATTCCCTTCCTCCCTTAATCTTTGACTCCGGCTCTGTACTATTCTGCGGCTGACCGTTGTCGGGGAAGGTCCGGTCTCTGTGACCGCTGCTGCGATCTTGTCCCAGCTGTATTGTATACGGACTGTCGGCGGGGGAGCGGGATGTCTGGCTCCTCACTTTATGGTGTCCGGGCAGATGGAGGAATGTATCCCTGCCAAGGATTGTAGTGTTACCGGGCACTTTTAGGGAGTATTTAGCAAGTTTGCCGGCTCATAAACACGGAGCTCAGCAACCCTGCGTCCTCCTGAAGCGCGCGCCCACCGGAAGTCATTGTAAATATTTTTTTATTTTTTTTAACTTAGTTCTTTTTTATTTTTTGTACTTTAGTTAGTTTATTTCATTGTATTTATTTGTAGGTATTGTATTTAATTAATTTATTGATAGTCTAGTGTTAGGTTTAATTGTAGATAATTGTAGGTAGTTTATTTAATTAATTTATTGATAGTGTAGTGTTAGGTTTAATTGTAGATAATTGTAGGTATTGTATTTAATTAATTTATTGATAGTGTAGTGTTAGGTTTAATTGTAGGTAATTGTAGGTATTTTATGTAATTAATTTATTGATAGTGTAGTGTTAGGTTTAATTGTAACTTAGTTAGGATTTATTTTACAGGTAATTTGTAATTATTTTAACTAGGTAACTATTAAATAGTTATTAACTATTTAATAGCTATTGTACCTGGTTAAAATAAATACAAAGTTGCCTTTAAAATAAATATTAATCCTAAAATAGCTACAATATAATTATAATTTATATTGTAGCTATATTAGGGTTTATTTTACAGGTAAGTATGTAGCTTTAAATAGGAATAATTTATTTAATAAGATTTAATTTATTTTGTTAGAATAAAATTATATTTAACTTAGGGGGGTGTTAGGGTTAGAATTAGCTTTAGGGGTTAAAAAATTTATTAGAGTAGCGGTGAGCTCCGGTCTGCAAATTAGGGGTTAATACTTGAAGTTAGGTGTCGGCGATGTTAGGGAGGGCAGATTAGGGGTTAATACTATTTATTATAGGGTCATTGAAGTGGGAGTGAGGCGGATTAGGGGTTAATACATTTATTATAGTAGCGGCGAGATCCAGTCGGCAGATTAGGGGTTAATAAGTGTAGGTAGGTGGAGGCGACGTTGGGGGCGGCAGATTAGGGGTTAATAAATATATGCAGGGGTCAGCGATTGCGGGGGAGGAATATTAGGGGTTAATAAGTGTAAGGTTAGGGGTGTTTAGACTCGGGGTATATGTTAGGGTGTTAGGTGCAGATTTAGGAAGTGTTTCCCCATAGGAAACAATGTAGCTGCGTTAGGAGCTGAACGCTGATTTTTTGCAGGTGTTAGGTTTTTTTTCAGCTCAAACAGCCCCATTGTTTCCTATGGGGGAATCGTGCACGTTTTTGAAGCTGGCTGCGTCCGTAAGCACCGCTGGAATTTAGAGTTGCAGTGGCGGTAAATATGCTCTACGCTCCCTTTTTGGAGCCTAACGCAGCCCTTCTGTGAACTCTAAATACCAGCAGTATTTAAAAGGTGCGGGAGAAAAAAAGCCAGCGTAGCTAACGCACCCCTTTGGCTGCAGAACTCTAAATCTAGCCGTTAGTATTTTAAGTATTGTAGTAATTTAAAAAACATTTTTTTGCGTTTTCTTTTTTTTTTTAAACAATAATATTTGTTTTTCATTATATTTATATTTTATAAAAGACAGTAGTGGCAACTTTATAGTTTTACATAACTGTATGATGTTTACCCCATTGCAAAATACAACCTAACCTATTAACTGCCTAACCGCCACAACCCCCCATCACAAACGACCCCTACCCTATACTTAACCACCAAAATAACACATTACAAAAAAAAAACCACTACCAGTAAAAGCCCTATCCTTTAAAGTCCCCTTTAAAAAAGCCCCCATCCCCTAAAAAAAGACCTATACAAAAACTAAAACCTAATCAAAAAATTGCCCTTTTCGGGCAGTGTCCTAGTTGAAGTAATCTCAACTCATTTGCCTCGAAAAAACCTATCATAAAAAAATACCATAAAAAAGGCCATAAATGATTGAATTCTTTTGGAAAGTAAAAAAAATGCCCCAGAAAATGGCATAAGGGATTTAGCTCTTTTTCCAAGTAAAAATTCCTATAAGAAAGCCCCCCCAACAAAAAACCCTAACACTAAACCTTAAAACTTGATACTCCCCAACTTGAATCCGGCTAGTGTGGGTCCATGGTGGCACTCCTCTGGTGCTGTCCTCTTCTTCCATCTTCCATTCAATGTAAGGTAGTTTGGGACGGGGGATGTGTCGGTTTAGGAGTTACTAATGTAGACATTAATAGTGATGGGGGGTAATGGCTTATTCTTGTAGGCTGAGATACGTTTTCTTTGTTGAGTGATATTTTTAAAAACTTTACATCATTAATGTAGGTGACAATGCTACTTGTAATATATTGTCAGCATCACCACCCATTGCGATGTATAGTAAAAAAAGGCCTCTTGAAGATGCTGCCTTTAAACACTGATGTCAGCCGCTTAAAATATTTTTCCAGCTTTCTAGACATGGTGATAAGTCCCTTTATAATTTCCCCCCTTGTGGAACTTTCAATCATTGGGGCAAGGGATAGAGATTTTCTCATCTCTAATTCTCAAATATCCCTTACAATCCAGATTTAATTAATTTCACTACATCAACAGAGGTTGGTAAGTTACAGTGACCTAGATTGTGAATATCTGTCTGAATTTTTATTCTGTGCTATTCTGTAATCACCAGTATTTCATGCAATGCACAGTGTGTTAGCACACCAACGTACACCTCCCATACTTTTTAATACATGGATAGAGTAAATATGCAAAAACATATATGGGATAACTTTTCTAAGAAGATTCAGTACGAGACTGAGAAGAAGTGTACATATATAGCACTCAACATGCCAGTGTCAAAACACTAGATTAAGTGAGAGCTATAATAAATAGCAGAACGAGCATATATAAGGTGTAAGTCTGGTTCAAGTCGTATAAAACTTAACTTTTATTAATAAAATACACATAAAATAAAGGGAAAAACACACATCCCTAAATGTTGAAAACACAGTGACGGCTGGTCTAGGAAGAAGATAGAGTCAGTGGGAAGACTCTCAATATATCTGTGTGATTCAGACACGTATGAATAAATGACTATTTATCACTCAGAGGTGGATGATCAGAAATAGATATAAATACTAAATTGGAAAAATGATATTCCCCAGGAGTGTGTTCAAATCTCCAGTTATTACAGAGTGGTTGCTGCAAGGTCAGGTATGTGCAGGCCAGGATATTATGTCCCCATCTCGTGTACTATCAGATTAGAGGAATACAGGGTGATATAAATCCTGGTAGGAAAGGGATAATCTCTGGAACGTCCCTCAGTTGCTAGGATCCCCTATATGTTGAGGCTTATGGCACCCTAGATATTACTTCTAGAAATAGAATAGATACTGGGTGTTATAAAACCTAGTAAGTAGAGAGTTATATCTCTAATATCATTCAACCAACAATTTGCCTTATATAAGGGCTTATTACATATAAATTACTTAGGGCAACTGCCTATGTAGTGCCATCGTTATTTATTTTTCTAGTTTGTGATATATGGGATAACTGTTTAAGGTTTTTTTCCAGACCATTGGGGAAGCATAAATTAGGCAGCTATTAAAAAGTGAGCATCTATAAGAATGGATTAATTGGGGCTGATTATTTCTTGTGTGTGTTTTTTTTTTAATTTTTTGCTGAAAAGCTTTGATTCAAGGTATGTGCTTCCTATTATTTTGTGGTATTTTTTCACTCAGATATGTCTAGTTATCTGTAACTGTGAATACATATTTTGATGATGACATTGTATTTGTGAGTTTTGTATAGTTTTAAAGTGTATTTTGTTCCCCATTAAACTTTTTATTTAATAAAACAAGTATGTTTGAGATAAATAGTAAAAAAAAACAAAAGAACAACAAAAAACTTCAAACAGACAAAATGTGCGGTGGAAAAATTAAAATATATTTTGAAGAAAATTGACAAAAACATGCAAACGTTAATGAGAAAAGTATATATTAATGAATTGGAATAACATATGCTGCTTTGGATCTATGTGGGGCAGGTTTTTTCCTGCAATGTAAGAAGCAGCGTTCATCAGAGGGGACGGCATTACACACTTGTTTGAGTGTGTAATTATACATACACACTACACACAGAGAATGAATAGGGTCCTCTTTAGCCGCACGGACAGTTTCAACATTTAAAGGAATGTTGACGTCATAGTTAAACTTTCAGGATTCATATAGATCATACAACGGAAAAATAAACAAAACTTTCAAAAGTACTTTTATTATCAGAAGTGTGTATTAAAGGTATATGAAACACAATTTTGTTTCATTATGCAGATAGATCATTCAATTTTAATCAACTTTTCAATTTAGATATATTATCTAATTTGCTTTGTTCTTTTGTCATTCTTTGTTGAAAAGGCATGCCTAAATAGGCTCAGGAGCAGCAATGCACTATTAGGGCTAGCTGGTGATTGATGGCTGCACATTTGTGGTACTTGTAATAGGTTCACTTGCGGTGTTCATCTAGTTTCCTGTAGTGCACTGCTGCTCCTTAAATAAAAGATACCAACAAAATGAAGCACTTATGATTATAGAAGTAAAATGGAAAGTTGTTTAACCTCTTAAGGACCAGCGACGTACCCTTTGTTTTGCTGGTCTTTCTGTGAGGATTGCATTTTAAATGGCACAATCTCGCTGCCAGCCACGCTATTTCCGGTGGCCAGCAGGAGGGAGAGAGGGTATGTTACCGCACTATTATAACCAAGAAAACCCTTAATGACTAGCAACGTGCAGGGTACGTCACGGTCGTTAAGGGGTTAAAACATGCTCTATCTCCATCATGAAAAAATATGGTTTTATGTACATATAAGTACAATATGGCAGCTGTGTTTGCAACAATGGTTATTGTAATGTCCTACATATAGTACACACCACACAAACATGCTCTTTAAAGGGATAGGAAAGTCAAGTTTAAATGTGCATAATTTAGATAGAGCACTTTTAAATTCATACACTAATATTAGAAAGAAAGAAAGAATTGCACCAAAATAAGATGCAATTCAAAGACCAGGATATCAAGCAAAACACAAAATTATTAATGAGATGCCATAATTAATCAAAAATATGTGCAATTTATTAGAACATACTTCCATATGATATAAAAACCATCAAATAGTAAATGTTTCTGTAAAACATGAAATAAGAAATGCAAAAGCAAAATACAGGAAACAAACTAACACAAACACACACAAGGGACAGACAAACAATTCACATGGGCCCCACTTGCAGCTCTGAGCTAAACCTAAGCCGGAAAAAACATCAAAAGATAGAAATAACAAAATGTTCAAGGTGAAAACTCCATCCGTATAATGATGAAATGAAAATGAGTATGACAACACAGCAAACCCATGCAGTGTATAGAGATGGATGAATTATGATGATGACAAAGTCAATCAGTATTTAATTTCAATAATGTGGATGATATATGGATGAACAGGTTAAACAGTTGATGATGATAGCAGATGATCAAATGACTTAGGTGAAAGTTGCAGGCATGCAGTACAATACAGCAACCAGTATATCTAGCACATAATGGTGGAGAAGTGTGGGGGATGTAACAAATAAAAGTTCATAACAGGGGCGAGTATATTGAAAATCGATATAATCCAATGCGCATATAAGGCATATAATTTGTTTCTTGTTATTGGCTCCCGAGTCCCCAGATGTGTCCAGCTAACTTCTAGTAGTGCATTGTTGCTCTAGAGCTTACTTCATTAAGGGCTGATTCTATAAAGCTCTCTGGACTGGTGAAATTTCCCTTGTCGAATTCTGTAAAGCCACTTTTTACCCTGACAAAGGGGCGTATACTACATTTTTGTATGGGAAGTAGATACATACATTATACAATTGGAGAATGAAAATCATAATTTAAAATTCATACAAAACCATAATTTCAAGTATTCACATAAATATAGGAAGAAAAAAATAAAAAGAAGTAAATATAGAATATAAATATAATAACAAAAAGAAGTATTTTTAAGGTTCTTTAAAAATCGTAATAAAATTGTTAATCAAAAATCGCATGTTATCAAAAACAAATTTGTAGGTAAATTACATAAGAATACATTTTATTAAATATGCACAACATAAGTCGTAATTTAAGTACACTGAATGCACAAAAAACACATAGAAATTTGTACTTATAAGTATAAAATACAAACAAGTTATTGCTGTTTTTTTGTATAATGGGCTGACCACAGACTTTCTGTGGTCATATATAAATTTTTCTCTCAAATCTCAGCGTAATTCTATAAACTTTTTATGCCCTACAGATCTCACTGTGGTGAGCTTTAATCAAAATACTACTTACTCTGGAAGGAAAACCTATGTATACAAAAATAACATCAATTTTATGGTATAGTACACTGAAAACAGCTTAATTTAATTTTAATTAGGCGCAGTATTAAAGTTTAGTCGTACTTTAGTCTCCATTGTGAACTTTTACGATGGCGGAACTGAACACCGGCGACTGCAGAGCCAAGGAGCATGGAGGATCCTCTTCTTCCGATCGCCGCCATACACTAAATAGTGAATTCAAGGTACATGATTAAAGATGGCGTCCCTTGAATTCCTATTGGCTGATTTTATTCTTCAAATCACCCAATAGGATGAGAGCTACTGAAATCCTATTGGCTATTTAAATCAGCTTTGCTGCATCCAGGTGAATTCTTTTGGCTGCGCGCAGCCAACATTCCATTGAGGATGCGTGCGCAACTGCTGACAGCGACACACATTACAAACGCAATTATAGTATAAATATATATTTATATATATATTTATAAATATGTGTGTTATGTTAGAAATCTTTGCAAACATATTTATATGTCCCTAAATTCCTTTTTTTGTTCTAAACAATGTTGTCTATCATATCTCTGTATTTATTTATACCACTATATGTATATAGTGTAAATTTATTATTATTCTGAGCATGACTAATTGCGAAAATAGCATGTCATCAGGGCATCATATGTATTTATTTGCAATCAATGGATATTTTAAGAGCTGGGCCAGTTTTCTCTCTCTACCTGTGTAACCCCTCCTGATTGCAATCTAGTTTTAAAAACCACCCCTACACAGGTGTTATAAAATGGGCTGGCATATAAGATGAAATTTCTTACTGAAAAATAAATTCAAGAGAAGGAAGAAATACACTGAAAATAGCATTACAGTAAAGAGGTGATTTTAATTTCTGCTGCATCTGAATAATGACAGTTTAATGTTAGGTGGGCTATCCCTTTGAGCTATCAACTTAAGATTATATTGAATCAAACATCAATCGATTTTTAAAATCATTGTCTAAAATATTACATTGTGTGTCCTAATGTCAGCATCAATGTTTATCTTTAATACTAATTTCACATATATATTTACTTTCAAAGTACAATACACAATGTAACAAATGGCACTTACAAGTTCTGATGAGTGATCAATGACACAAGTATTGAGCAATTTGATTCATTAGTGAAAGTTTAAAATGTATATTTGAACCAGATTGGCTGATGTCATAAATCATGTGATTATGCATATTCCAACCAAAAGTGATTGAACAATTCACTAGTGTGTGGGCTGTTTAGAAATTGCGTCATAATTGGTGCAAAAAGTGTTGCATCAAAATTAGTGCGAAGTGGAGAGTGAGACTTGTAATCTTGTGGTACACATATATTTTTCACAAAAAATAAAAAGGAAGTTAGCTATATTATGTTGTGTATTTATTTCAGTTTTATCTCTATATCTATTAGTGCGACAAAGCTTGGGGCAAACCTTTTCCACAAATTCAGAGAAATATTGTCCCCTTGCTTTGTAATGAGAGACAAAGTTGTAGCATAATCCATAAGTAGTAATGTATTTTTCATTTTTATCCTTATATCTACTAGTGCACCAAATGTGGAGCAATAATATTGTTTGATTTAGAAAGGGTATACAATTGTAATAGAGTTACTAATTTACTTTTGTTATTTAATGTACTTTATTGTCTTGCAGCATCGAACATAAGCTTTCTGTTTTCAGACTACCATTGATTTCTATGGCATCCGCGGCCTCCAGGGTCGTGGATTGAAAACTAGGTACGCAGCGTCGGAATAGATGAGAGCGTACCTGTTAAATGTTTGATAAATTGGGAAAATGGTTGAATAGAGTCAAATGTGACTTTGAAACATCTGTAATGACCCAAGCATCGATATGCATCAGATTGAGATCGCGGGAGCGTATATTACGTCACAAATTTCAACATTTGACATACTTGACACTTTGGTAATTACGGCAGATCAATCTCCCGACAAATACGATGCAGAGTTCCAACATATTTTCAGTTGATGCTTTGATAAATATGCCCCTAAGTGTTTAACCCCATTACAGGTATAAACACACAGCCATTCTTTTGGCACTTTTATATCCGTGCAAAAAGCAGCCATAATATTATACATGTACTGTACATCTCAGATATATTAAAAGGACAGTTAAATAGATAATCCCTTTATTACCCATTCCCTAGTTTTGCATACCTAACACAGTTCAATAAATACACTTTTTACCTTTGTGAAAAAGTGCCTCTGCAAACTGCCCCCTTATTTCAGTTCTTTTGACAGACATGCAGTTTAGCCAATCAGTGATGGCTCGTCGGAACTGCATGTGCATGAGCTCAGTGTTATCTATATGACACACATGAACTAACACCCTCTTGTGGTGAAAAACTGTCAAAATGCCCTGAGAGAAGAGGTGGCCTTCAAGGTCTTAGAAATTAGCATATGAACCTCCTTGTTTTAGCATTCAACTAAGAATAACACGAGAACAAAGCAAAATTGGTGATTAAAGTGAATTGGAAAATTGTTTAAAATTACATGCCCTATCGGAATCATGAAAGTCTATTTTGGACTAGACTGTCCCTTTAAACTTGCAATGAGTCTATGTTTACATAAGTCAAATAAAAGTATTCTAGTCTCTTTTTTTTTTTTTTAAATAAATCATTTAACGTTAATAAATGTGCAGGGTACTGAATAAAGTAACTACATAATACTGTACTATTTATACTCTTTTTCCATTTAATCTATGAGGTTGTAATTAAAAGCGTATGCAAACAGAATCTTATAAGCTGTGCATAACATTCTTGCAAAAGTTCTGTTTATACTACAAACATTTGCTACTATGTTATTTAGAAAACACATGGAAATTTGTTTTAATTATAAACCATCAAAACATGCAAATTAAGATTTGTCTATGTGAGCAAAAGTTATCCAAAACATATTTAGCTTCTGTATTATTCTATTCAGTCTATAGAAATCATTTTATATGTATGCCTGTTGTTAAATTCAAGAATAGCAGTGTGCTACAAGGCTGTTTGACTGAAACTCTCTAATGTAATCATGGACCAAAATGGTACAAAACCTCTTCATTATATACAATATATAAAAGCCTAGATTACAAGTGGAGCTCAACTGATAGCAGGGTGAGCTTTTAATATAGCTGGACTGTGCTAGGATTAGCATGCAATCTAGTACTACAAGTCCATAGAAAAACTGAACAACCAGAGCACAACAACTTTTTTGACAAGGTGTTTTGGGATGGGCTCAAAAGTGTATAGAGGTATACCCCAACTTATGACCATTCGACATACGACCATTCATACTTACGACAAAGTCCGCCAGCGGATCTTATGACACTTTTCTACCTAAGATGTGCTCATTTTGCTGTCACATATTTACAACAGAGTACATGTGGCAACTGTACTTTATTTGTATCATGGCTACCAAATGAGGCAAAGAGATAGAGAAGTCTATGGAGCAACAGAAAAAGAAAAAAAAAGAAAAGTGATTGATCTTGACACAAAGATAAAAGTCACAATATGAAAGTGGAAAATATGTGTCCATGCTAGCTTGTGAACTAGGTATGTCCCACTCAACAATATTGATAATATTAAAGAACAAAGAGTGTATTACAGAAGATGTGATAGGTTCTGCTCCAATGAAAGCTACTATCATAGTAAAACAAAGAACTGGATCTCTAAATGAAATGGAGAAATGACTAGACACCTGAAATGAAGACCAAACACAGACGTGCATTCCACTGAGCGTGCTGACCATCCAGGCTAAAGCTAGACGCTTGTTCACAATGCTAAAGGAAAGAGCAGGAAACTTTTGGAGATTTAAAAAGTGTTTTTCCTTACATAACGTTAAGGTGAGTGGTGAGGTTGCTAATGCAGATGTGAAGGCAGCTGAGGAGTTGGTGGAGGAATTGCAAAGGGCTCATTCAAGAGGAAGGATCCTGCCAGAACACATTTTTATTATGGATGAAACATGCTTGTTTTGGAAAAGAATGCCTGAAAGCATACACATTAATATTAAAGAAAAAACAGTGCCTGGTTTCAAGGGTTCAAAAGATTGTGTTAGAATTGCAAAGAATTAGGAGGGCACTAAAACATAAGCTTAAAAAGACTCTTAGTTAAATGTAAAACAGAATTTTACAATACAATCTATAACATAATCGCGTTTTTAACGCTTCCGTCGCCGTCGTCAGTTGCGCGCGCAGCCTGCAGCACGAGGCAGCTTCAGGAGCTCCAACTGCTTTGTTCCTCAGGTAGAGAGATATTGTATTGAAAAATGTATTCCTTTTTTTCAAAATGTTGTTAATTCTTAAAATGCTCCTGGACAACCTGCCTATATTGGTGACCTCCATCATAATGTGAAAGTGGTATTTTTGCCACCAAATACCACTTCACTGCATTGTATTTATTTAATGTTATTAAATTTAGTTTGCTTTATTTAAATTATATTTAAGTTAGGGGGGTGTTAGGGTTAGACTTAGGTTTAGGGGTTAATAACTTTATTATAGTAGCGGCGATGTTGGGGGCCGGAGATTAGGGGTTAATAATTGTAGGTAGGTGGCGGCGAGATTAGGGGTTAATAAAATTTATTATAGTGTTTGCGAGGCGGTAGTGCGGCGGTTTAGGGGTTAATACATTTATTATAGTGGCAGCGATGTCCGGTCAGCAGATTAGGGGTTAATAAGTGTAGGTAGGTGGCAGCGACGTTGGGGGGGGGCAGATTAGGGGGTAATAAATATAATATAGATTTCGCCGATGTTAGGGACAGCAGATTAGGGGTTCATAGCTATAATGTAGGTTGCTGCGGTGTCCGGAGAGGCAGATTAGGGGTTAAAAATTTTTATTATAGGGTTTGTGATGTGGGGGGGCCTCGGTTTAGGGGTTCATAGGTAGTTTATGGGTGTTAGTGTACTTTGTAGCACTGTAGTAAAGAGCTTATGTTCCGGCCTTAGCCCATAAAACTCTTAACTACTGACTTTTTTTTTGCGGTTGGAGTCTTGTCGGTAGAGGCTCTACCGCTCACTTCTTCCAAGACTCGTAATACCAGCGTCAGGCAAATCCCATAGAAAAGATAGGATACGCAATTGACGTAAGGGGATCTGCGGTAGCCTCGAGTCGCGGAAAGAAAGTGAGCGGTAGACCCTTTCCTGCCTGACTCGTAATACCAGCGGGCGTTAAAAAGCAGCGTTAGGACCCCCCACCCAACCAACCCCCCCAAATAAACAAAACTAACACTAAAAAAACCTAAACTACCCATTACACCTAAAGGGGCATTTGCAAATAGGAACTCATTGTTCCTGAAGTCCGGTGGAGAAGGTCTTCTTCCAGGCAGCTCCATCATCTTCTATCTTCATTCTGTGCGAAGGCGGCACGGAGCGGAGGTGCGGAGCGGTCTTCCCTGATACGCAGATCTGGGGCGGCGGTTCTCAGCGGCGGTCTTCAGCTGTGGCGATCCTCCGCAGCATGGAGGCTCCTCTTCATGTGATCTCCGGCGTACACTAAAAATTAAATGGAAGATATTGCAATCAATTTGGGGTACCTTGCATTCCTATTGCTGAAATATTTAAATCAGACAACAGGATTAGAGCTACTGAAATCATATTGGCTGTTCAAATCAGCCAATAAGATTTCAGTAGCTCTCGTCCTATTGGCTGATTTCAAAATTTCAGCCATTAGGAATGCAAGGTACCCCAATAAATATGGGGTACCTTGCATTCAATCTTCAGTGTGCGACGGACGATCGCATGAAGAGGAGCCTTCATGCTGCTGAGGACCGCCGCCACTGAGGACCGCCACTGAGAACCGCTGCTGAGGATCCGTGCATCAGGGAATCCAGCTGTGCATCTCCGCTCCACGCCGCCTTCATTCTGGATAAAGATAGAAGGTGATGGACCCGCCTGGAAGAAGACCTTCTCTGCCGGACATCAGAAACGGTGAGTACCTATTTGGGGTTTAGTCTTAGGTTTTTTTTTATTTATCTTTTATTTTTAAGATTAGGGATTTAATGGGCTGTTAAAGAGCTGATTGCCCTTTTAAACGCAGTAAAAGCTCTGAATGCCCTTTTAAGAACAATGCCCATACAAATGACCCTTTAGGGGCAATGGGTAGTTTAGTTTTTTTTCGTGATAATTTTTTTTTATTTTGGGGGGTTTGGTGGGTGGGGGTTTTTTACTGTTAGGGGGGACTTAGCATTTTTTAAATGTAAAAGAGCTGTTTAATTTAGGGCACTTTCCTACAAAAGGCCCTTTTAAGGGCTATTGGCAGTTTAGTTTAGATTAGGGGGTGTTTTTTTGGGTGGGGGGCTTTTTATTTTCATAGGGATTAGGTTTAATTTTTTAAATTTTTTATTGATTTTGTTTATTTTTTCTGTAATGTCAGAGTTTTTTATTTTTTGTAATTTTAGATAATTTTTTTGTAATTTAATGTTAGGTTTTATTATTTTAAGTGAAATTTAGTATTGTGGTTAATTTAGGGGGTATTAGGTTAGGGGGCTTTGTAATTAAATTAGTTATTTGCATTGTGGGGGGTTGTCGGTTTAGGAGTTAATATGTTAATTAGGTTTATTGCGATGTGGGGGTTTGGCTGTTACGCTGCATACAGGTGAATTTTTTAGCTGAGGACGCGTGCGCAACTGGCGACACTGACGGACGCATTACAAACGCGATTATAGTATAGATTCCCCATTTTTACAACACAGTTATATTAATATACTTTATACATCTGTTATTAATTTGTATCTAAGCCTCTGCAGGTTGCCCCCTTATTTCAGTTCTTTTGACAGACTTAAATTCTAGCCAATCAGTGCTGACTCATAAATAACTCCATAGGAGCGAGAACAATATTATCTATATGGCACACATGAACTAGCGCTGACTAGCTGTGAAAAAGTGTCAAAATGCACTTAGATAATAGGTGGCCTTTAAGGGCTTAGAATTTATCTGAATCATGAAAGTTTAATTTTGATTAGACCATTTCTTTAATAAAACTCTCTATTATTATTGTTTCTTTATAATCCATTAACATATTAAGCAGCGCTGTAACATTAAGGGCTCCATGTACTAAGCAGTCAGCGAGCTACCCGCAACAAATCTCGCGTCAAAATTCGCAAACTGATATGTACAAAGCCGTCAATTATGTTAAAACTCGCATCTTTAAAATTGCGAGCGTACTTATCCGCCAAACCTCGCTACCGCTCCATTTTTCACTGTAATTAGACACATTTGACCACCAACTCGCCAAAAACGAATGTACTAAAAAATCTATTTGTCCGCTCGCTACAATTTCCGCTCCCACCTCGTTATTTTTGCCTCGCCACCTTTTAGGTGGCGGGCAAGGTACAAAACAATAGGAAAGTCAATCTAGACGCCAGTCTAGACATATATAAAAGGCAGTAATATCAGCATTGTACAGCATAACTGGCGTCTAATTTGTCTCTCATTTCCATGTACATAAATTGCGCCAAATTTGTCGACTGTAATTAAAGAGTAATCTATATTTTAAATTTGTATTGTATAGTTGTCAATCTTTATAATTATTTTTATATTAACCCCTTAATGACCACAGCACTTTTCCATTTTCTGTCCGTTTGGGACCAAGGCTATTTTTACATTTTTGCGGTGTTTGTGTTTAGCTGTAATTTTCTTCTTACTCATTTACTGTACCCACACATATTATATACCGTTTTTCTCGCCACTAAATGGACTTTCTAAAGATACCATTATTTTCATCATATCTTATAATTTACTATAAAAAAAAATATAAAATATGAGGAAAAATTGAAAAAAACACACTTTTTCTAACTTTGACCCCCAAAATCTGTTACATATCTACAACCACCAAAAAACACCCATGCTAAATAGTTTCAAAATTTTGTCCTGAGTTTAGAAATACCCAATGTTTACATGTTCTTTGCTTTTTGTGCAAGTTATAGGGCCATAAATACAAGTAGCACTTTGCTATTTCCAAACCACTTTTTTCCAAAATTAGCGCTAGTTACATTAGAACACTAATATCTTTCAGGAATCCCTGAATATCCCTTGACATGTATATATTTTTTTTTAGTAGACATCCCAAAGTATTGATCTAGGACAATTTTGGTATATTTCATACCACCATTTCACCGCCAAATGCGATCAAATACAAAAAATCGTTCACTTTTTCACAAATTTTTTCACAAACTTTTGGTTTCTCACTGAAATTATTTACAAACAACTTGTGCAATTATGGCATACATGGTTGTAAATTCTTCTCTGGGATCCCCTTTGTTCAGAAATAGCAGACATATATGGCTTTGGCGTTGCTTTTTGGTAATTAGAAGGCCGCTAAATGCCACTGCGCACCACAAGTGTATTATGCCCAGCAGTTAAGGGGTTAATTAGGGAGCTTTTAGGGAGCTTGTAGGGTTAATTTTAGCTTTAGTGTAGTATAGTAGACAACCCCAAGTATTGATCTAGGCACATTTTGGTATATTTCATGCCACCATTTCACCGCCAAATGCGATCAAATTGAAAAAAAAGTTAAATTTTTCACAATTTTAGGTTTCTCACTGAAATAATTTACAAACAGCTTGTGCAATTATGGCACAAATGGTTGTAAATACTTGTCTGGGATCCCCTTTGTTCAGAAATAGCAGACATATATGACTTTGGCGTTGCTTTCTGGTAATTAGAAGGCCGCTAAATCCTGCTGCGCCTCACACGTGTATTATGGCTAGCAGTGAAGGGGTTAATTAGGGAGTTTGTAGGGAGCTTGCAGGGTTAATTTTAGCTTTAGTGTAGAGATCAGCCTCCCACCTGACACATCCCACCCCCTGATCCCTCCCAAACAGCTCCCTTCCCTCCCCCACCCCACAATTGTCCCCGCCATCTTAAGTACTGGCAGAAAGTCTGCCAGTACTAAAATAAAAGGGTTTTTTAAAAAAAATAAAAATTTTTTTTAGCATATTTACATATGCTAGGGTGTAGGATCCCCCCCTTAGCCCCCAACCTCCCTGATCCCCCCCAAAACCGCTCTCTAACCCTCCCCTCTGCCTCATTGGGGGCCATCTTGGGTACTGGCAGCTGTCTGCCAGTACCCAGTTTGCAAAAAAAAGTGCTTTTTTTATTTTTTTGGGGCTTTTTTCTGTAGTGTAGCTTCCCCCCCCCACACAGACAATCCCCCACCACCTTGCTGATCTTTTTTTTTTTTAAGATTTCGATATATTTATACATTTTTTATTAAATCATTTTCTGTAGTGTAGCGGTTCCCACCCGCTCCCTCCCCGTGCACGCGCCCGCCCCCGCCCTCCCGTGCACGCGCGCGCGTCCGTGCGCGCCCCTGCTCGTCCCCCGCCCACGATCCCGCCCCCCCTGCACATAACCAGGGCCATCGATGGCCGCCACCCGCCTCCCGGTCCGGCTCCCACCCACCAACGCAGGTAGCCACCGATCTCCGGTGCAGAGAGGGCCACAGAGTGGCTCTCTCTGCACCGGATGGCTACCAAAGGTTATTGCAGGATGCCTCCATATCGAGGCATCACTGCAATAACCGGAAAGCAGCTGGAAGCGAGCAGGATCGCTTCCAGCTGCTTTCCAAACCGAGGACGTGCAGGGTACGTTCTCAGGCATTAACTGCCTTTTTTTTGAGGACGTACCCTGCACGTCCTCGGTCGTTAAGGGGTTAATATTTATATATTATCAGATCAAGATGAAGCCATATCCAAATTGTAAATAAATATTACAAAAATAACGCTGTTATCACTCTTCAAAAAATTTAGAACAATAATAAAGTTGTTTAGATAAGTTGAACTTTTATAGGAGCAAAATTCTATTCCCGCGACTACTATGATGTTCGTGACACCTTGCATGTCACGTGTTAATAATTGGCCAGACAATTCAACTGAAAGTTAAAAGTACATCAGCTTAGTCGCGGCGAGCGAGACGTCAAATTTATCAATAATCCGCCACTGCTCGCGGCGGGCTAGACTTGTCTATTTATTGGGGGATTATTAGTACATAGTGACAGCGGACACCATTTCGCCCGCGGCGAGTAACGGCGAGTTTATCCGCGTCTAAAATGACGGATGAATTGACGGCTTAGTACATGGAGCCCTAAGTATACAGTTGTGGAGTATAATAAGCAGAATACATTTACATGAATCTTAAAGGGCCGAGGGGCCCTGCCCTTGAGTCACTGTAATACAAGTGTATTTGTGAGCTTACATTCTGAATATATTTGTGTGCAGGGACATTAAAGGGACATGAAACCCAAAATGATTCAGATAGAGAATAATATTTTAAGCAACTTTCCAATTTACTTCTATTATTTAATTTACTACCTTCTCTTTCTATCCTTTGCTGAAATGTTTATCTAGGTAAGCTCTAGAGCAGCAAATAACCTAGGTTCAAGCTGCTGATTGGTGGCTGCACATATATACCGATTGTCATTGGCTCACCCATGTGTTCCATTAGAAACCAGTAGTGCATTGCTGCTCTTTCAACAAATGATACCAAGAGAATGAAACAAATTAGATAATAGAAGTAAATTAGAAAGTTGTTTACAATTGTATTTTCTGAATAATGAAAGAAAAATTGTGGGTTTCATGTCCCTTTAACATTATTACTAGTGTTTTGTAAGCATTTAAAATGTCATCATCATGCTAGAGAAATTTGAAATATTTTGCAGTCCATTATCATACTTCTTGAAAAACCTGTATATTTTAGTTTTTCTTATTAACCTTGCATTGACCAGTTAGAAGAAGATATAAATGACTTCCTTAATTAAGTAATTACTGTATCACACTTAACTGGATCAGAATTATAAATTCTGCAGAATACACTCTAGATTCTGAAGGTAAATTGCATGAAAAGCAAAAAATAAATAAATGATAAAAGTCCCTTTGAATAAAACATATTTGCAAAAGTATTTAGGCCAAGTAGATTCTGTCCTTTTTCACTAATTTGAAAGTTTTGTATTAAATTCCTTGTAGACAACATGTACTGTGAGTACCAATTATAACAGAGGAAAAGTGCCAAATGAATGTGTCATTATGACTGTGAAATTTCCTTAGGTAAAAGGGACTATAATCTACAAAGCAATTAATTTTGAATAACAAACGTACTATTGCACATTGTATAATGCAAAATGACGTTACTGTTTAGATAAAAAAATGTACATAGCATATATTTAACATTGATTTTTCTGTATTTTTGTCATTCCTTTTGGCAGCTTCATGCAATTTGTATATAGTAGCAAATGCTATCCACAGTGACTGAATTTTTTTTGAGCTGGCATTTATTTCAGTCTAAGGCAAAACTCACATTCAGCAAGATTACAAGTTTTGCGGTACGGCTATTGCGTGCAGAATATGCAGGTCTCCCGTATTACAAGTCGTGGTGGTACAGCTATACCGCTAGCATTTTAGCCTTTATGCAACTCTCTATTCTGCACTCAAAAAATGGCTTTTGAGTGCAGGATTTTCATTTCGCCTGTATTACAGGTTGTGTGGTCCAGCTATAACGCTAGCTTTATAGCTTATACCGCCGCAATCCATTCCGCTATCTGAGACCAGAAGTTATGGATTTTGCAAAACACAAATGTTTCACAAAACTTATAACAAAAATGTTACAAAGTACACTAACACCCATAAACTACACAATTAACCATTAAACCACCATTCCCAGCATCACAAATACTATATAAAACCTATTAACCCCTAATCCTCCGCCCACCCACTTTGCCAACACTAAAATAAAGTATTAACCCCTAAACCACCATTCCCCCACATCGCCAATGCTAAAATAAAGTATTAACCCCTAAACTGTCACCCCCCACATCGCCAACACTAAAATAAAGTATTAATCTCGAACCGCCGGCCCTCCACATCGCAAGTACTATAATAAACCTAATAACCCCTAAACCGCTGCCCACCAACATCACTACTACTATAATAAACCTATTAACCTCTAAACCACCAGCCCCCACATCGCTACTACTATAATATACCTGTTAACCCCTGAACCGCCACCCCCAAACATCGCTAATACTAAACTAAAACTATTAATCCCTAAACCGCTAGCCCCCCACATCGCAACACACTAAATTAAACTATTACCCCTAACCCTAACCTAACACCCCCTAAATTTAAATTAAATTTACAATATAACTACCTTCAAATAAATAAAAACTTACCTGTGAAATAAAAAAATCTAAGACTAAACTATAAATTAACCTAACATTACTATTAAAAAAAAATAAAAACAAAATAATTACCAATAAAAACAAATACTAAAATTACGAAAAAATTTTAAAAATAATTACCAATAAAAACAAATACTAAAATTACAAAAAAATAAATAAAAAAAATTACCAATAAAAACAAATACTAAAATTACCAAAAATAAAAAAAATAATTACCAATAAAAACAAATACTAAAATTACCAAAAATAAAAAAAATAATTACCAATAAAAACAAATACTAAAATTACCAAAAATAAAAAAACACTAAGAATATAAAAAATAATAAACACAATTATCCAAAATAATAAAAATTAAACCTAATCTAATAGCCCTATAAAAACAAAAAAGTAAACCCAAAATAAAAACACCCCCTAACCAAACAATAAACTACCACTAGCCCTTTAAAGGGCCTTTTGTAGGGCATTGCCCTAAGTTAAACAGCTCTTTTACATAAAAAATACAAATTCCCCCCTAAAAGTAAACCCCCCATCCAACCAACCCCAAAAATAAAAAAACAAAAAATAAAAATAAAATAAGCTACCCATTGCCCCTAAAGGGGCATTTGTATGGGCATTGCCCTTAAAAGGGCATTAAGCTATATTGTGCCCATTAAAATATAAAAGCCCTAATCTAAAAAAAAACACACCCAGAAAAGCACTACTGGGAGCTAGCTGCTAATTGGTTGCTGTGCATTTATGCCTCTTTTCATTGGCTTACTTGCTGTGTTCAGCTAACTTCAGTAGTGCATTTCTGCTCCTTCAACAAATGATACTAAGAAAAGGAAGCAAATTTGATATTAGCAGTCAAATAGAAAGTTGTTTAAAATTGTATAATCTATTTAAATCATAAACGGAAATTATTATTTTTTTTTTAAGGGTTAATAGGTTTATTTAGTGGTAGTGATGTAGGAGGCCAGAGGTTTAGGGGTTAATAACTTTATTTAGTGGTGACGATGTGAGGGAGCGGTGGAATAGGGGTTAATATATTTATTATAGTGTGAGCAATGTTGGGGTGCGGGGGAATAGGGGTCAATAACTTTAGTATAGTGGCGACAATGTCGGGGAGCAGCGGAATAGGGGTTAATAAATTTTATTAGTGGCGGCAATGTCGGGAGCGGCAGATTAGGGGTTAATAACTTTAATATAGTATTTGCGATGCGAGAGGGCCTTGGTTTAGGGGTTAATAGGTAGTTTATGGGTGTTAGTGTACTTTGTAACAGTTTATTTATGAGTTTTATGTAACAGTTTTGTTGCATAAAACTCATAACTACTGGCCTCAGATGGCGGTACGGATTGTGTCGGTATAGGCTGGAACGCAAGTGTTTTAGCTTCACCGCAAAACTCGTAATGGCAGTGCTATGGGAATCCCATGAAAAAATTGATTTTTTTTGAGTGCAGGACTGACGTTGCGCTACAGGCTAAAAGGCTTGCGATACACCTATATCGACAAGACTCGTAATGGCTGTGTTGCTGTTTTAACGCTGAAATAAAAAAAATAATCAGCGTTAACATGCAAACGCAAAATTCGTAATCTAGGTGATTGTGAATTATATTCCCTGGAAATCAAATTAGATTGTAGGAGTTAAGATAAGATTTCATTGTGAGATTTAAACATAGGTGAGTCCAAACGTTGTTAAATAAGGCTATATATATTGAATTGGTTAAACTTTCTGGCTATATATAAATTGCTCTACAGAAATATAATTCATGTATGATATTTAATAAGCGATTCATTTTGAGTTAAGGTTAATTTATAGAAATAGTGTGTCCATAATACTGAGGTACCAGACAATTAATTTAATATTGATTAATCTAAATATTTTATAGCTTGCTTTATATAGAATATTGTAACAACTATATATATATATATATATATATATATATATAAATATATTTGGCCATAATCAATAACTATTAGAATACAGTATTACTATTAGCCATTTCTAACACTTAGGCCTAGATTTAGAGTTTTGTCGGTAAGGACCCGCGTAGCTAACGCCTGCTTTTTTCTGGCCGCACCATAAAAATAACTCTGGTATTGAGAGTCCACATAAAGGCTGCGTTAGGCTCAAAAAAAGGAGCGTAGAGCATTTTTAACGCAGCTTCAACTCTCGATACCAGAGTTGCTTACGCAAGCGGCCAGCCTCAAAAATGTGCTCGTGCACGATTCCCCCATAGGAAACAATGGGGCTGTTTGAGCTGAAAAAAACCTAACACCTGCAAAAAAGCCGCGTTCAGCTCTTAACGCAGCCCCATTGTTTGCTATGCGTAAACACTTCCTACGTCTGCACCTAACACTCTAACATGTACCCCGAGTCTAAACACCCCTAACCTTACACTTATTAACCCCTATTCTGCCGCCCCCGCTATCGCTGACCCCTGCATATTATTATTAACCCCTAATCTACCGCTCCGGACACCGTCGCTACTTACATTATCCCTATGTACCCCTAATCTGCTGCCCTAACATCGCCGACCCCTATATTATATTTATTAACCCCTAATCTGCCCCCCACAACGTCGCCTCCACCTGCCTACACTTATTAACCCCTAATCTGCCGAGCGGACCTGAGCGCTACTATAATAAAGTTATTAACCCCTAATCCGCCTCACTAACCCTATAATAAATAGTATTAACCCCTAATCTGCCCTCCATAACATCGCCGACACCTAACTTCAATTATTAACCAATAATCTGCCGACCAGAGCTCACCGCTATTCTAATAAATGTATTAACCCCTAAAGCTAAGTCTAACCCTAACACTAACACCCCCCTAAATTAAATATAATTTTAATCTAACGAAATTAATTAACTCTTATTAAATAAATTATTCCTATTTAAAGCTAAATACTTACCTGTAAAATAAACCCTAATATAGCTACAATATAAATTATAATTACATTGTAGCTATTTTAGGATTAATATTTATTTTACAGGCAACTTTGTAATTATTTTAACCAGGTACAATAGCTATTAAATAGTTAAGAACTATTTAATAGTTACCTAGTTAAAATAATAACAAAATTACCTGTAAAATAAATCCTAACCTAAGTTACAATTAAACCTAACTCTATACTATCATTAAATTAATTAAATAAAATACCTACAATTACCTACAATTAAACCTAACACTACACTATCAATACATTAATTAAATACAATACCTACAAATAACTACAATGAAATAAACTAACTAAAGTACAAAAAATAAAAAAGAACTAAGTTACAAAAAAATAAAAAAATATCTACAAACATAAGAAAAATATTACAACAATTTTAAACTAATTACACCTACTCTAAGCCCCCTAATAAAACAACAAAGCCCCCCAAAATAAAAAATGCCCTACCCTATTCTAAATTACTAAAGTTAAAAGCTCTTTTACCTTACCAGCCCTGAACAGGGCCCTTTGCGGGGCATGCCCCAAGAAGTTCAGCTCTTTTGCCTGTAAAAAAAACATACAATACCCCCCCCAACATTACAACCCAACACCCACATACCCCTAATCTAACCCAAACCCCTCTTAAATAAACCTAACACTAAGCCCCTGAAGATCTTCCTACCTTGTCTTCACCATACCAGGTTCACCGATCGGTCCTGAAGAGCTCCTCCAATGTCCTGATCCAAGCCCAAGCAGGGGGCTGAAGATGTCCATGATCCGGTAGAAGTCTTCATCCAAGCGGGGCAGAAGAGGTCTTCCATCTGATTGAAGTCTTCATCCAAGCGGGGCAGAAGAGGTCTTCCATCCGATTGAAGTCTTCATCCAGGCGGCATCTTCTATCGACATCCATCTGGAACGGAGCGGCAGCATCCTGAAGACCTCCGACGCGGAACATCCATCCTGGCCGACGACTGAACGACGAATGACGGTTCCTTTAAATGATGTCATCCAAGATGGCATCCCTCGAATTCCGATTGGCTGATAGGATTCTATCAGCCAATCGGAATTAAGGTAGGAATATTCTGATTGGCTGATGGAATCAGCCAATCAGAATCAAGTTCAATCTGATTGGCTGATCCAATCAGCCAATCAGATTGAGCTCGCATTCTATTGGCTGTTCCGATCAGCCAATAGAATGCGAGCTAAATCTGATTGGCTGATTCCATCAGCCAATCAGAATATTCCTACCTTAATTCCAATTGGCTGATAGAATCCTATCAGCCAATCGGAATTCGAGGGACGCCATCTTGGATGACGTCATTTAAAGGAACCGTCATTCGTCGTTCAGTCGTCGGCCAGGATGGATGTTCCGCGTCGGAGGTCTTCAGGATGCTGCCGCTCCGTTCCAGATGGATGTCGATAGAAGATGCCGCCTGGATGAAGACTTCAATCGGATGGAAGACCTCTTCTGCCCCGCTTGGATGAAGACTTCTACCGGATCATGGACATCTTCAGCCCCCCGCTTGGGCTTGGATCAGGACATCAGAGGAGCTCTTCAGGACCGATCGGTGAACCTGGTATGGTGAAGACAAGGTAGGAAGATCTTCAGGGGCTTAGTGTTAGGTTTATTTAAGGGGGGTTTGGGTTAGATTAGGGGTATGTGGGTGGTGGGTTGTAATGTTGGGGGGGTATTGTATGTTTTTTTTACAGGCAAAAGAGCTGAACTTCTTGGGGCATGCCCCGCAAAGGGCCCTGTTCAGGGCTGGTAAGGTAAAAGAGCTTTTAACTTTAGTAATTTAGAATAGGGTAGGGAATTTTTTATTTTGGGGGGCTTTGTTGTTTTATTAGGGAGCTTAGAGTAGGTGTAATTAGTTTAAAATTGTTGTAAAATTTTTCTTATGTTTGTAGATATTTTTTTATTTTTTGTAACTTAATGTATTAATAGTGTAGTGTTAGGTTTAATTGTAACTTAGTTTAGGATTTATTTTACAGGTAATTTTGTAATTATTTTAACTAGGTAACTATTAAATAGTTCTTAACTATTTAATAGCTATTGTACATGGTTAAAATAATTACAAAGTTGCCTGTAAAATAAATATTAATCCTAAAATAGCTACAATGTAATTATAATTTATATTGTAGCTATATTAGGATTTATTTTACAGGTAAGTATTTAGATTTAAATAGGAATAATTTATTTAATAAGAGTTAATTAATTTCGTTAGATTAAAATTATATTTAATTTAGGGGGGTGTTAGTGTTAGACTTAGCTTTAGGGGTTAATACATTTATTAGAATAGCGGTGAGCTCCGGTCGGCAGATTAGGGGTTAATAATTGAAGTTAGGTGTCGGCGATGTTAGGGAGGGCAGATTAGGGGTTAATACTATTTATTATAGGGTTAGTGAGGCAGATTAGGGGTTAATAACTTTATTATAGTAGCGCTCAAGTCCGCTCAGCAGATTAGGGGTTAATAAGTGTAGGCAGGTGGAGGCGACGTTGTGGGGGGCAGATTAGGGGTTAATAAATATAATATAGGGGTCAGCAGTGTTAGGGGCAGCAGATTAGGGGTACATAAGGATAACGTAGGTGGCGACGCTTTGCGGTCGGCAGATTAGGGGTTAATAAGTGTAGGTAGCTGGCGGCGACGTTGTGGGGGGCAGGTTAGTGGTTACTAAATATAATATAGGGGTCTGCGGTGTTAGGGGCAGCAGATTAGGGGTACATAAGGATAACGTAGATGGCGGTCGGCAGATTAGGGGTTAAAAAAATTTAATCGAGTGGCGGCGATGTGGGGGGACCTCGGTTTAGGGGTACATAGGTAGTTTATGGGTGTTAGTGTACTTTAGAGTACAGTAGTTAAGAGCTTTATGAACCGGCGTTAGCCCAGAAAGCTCTTAACTACTGACTTTTTTCCTGCGGCTGGAGTTTTGTCGTTAGAGTTCTAACGCTCACTTCAGCCACGACTCTAAATACCGGAGTTAGAAAAATCCCATTAAAAAGATAGGATACGCAATTTACGTAAGGGGATCTGTGGTATGGAAAAGTCGCGGCTGAAAAGTGAGCGTTAGACCCTTTTTTGAGTGACTCCAAATACCGGAGTTAGCCTAAAACCAGCGTTAGGAGCCTCTAACGCTGGTTTTCACGGCTACCGCCAAACTCCAAATCTAGGCCTTAGTTATTTATAATCAGGATAGCAGTGCCAAACCTTAAACCGCAAACAAACTTCAACAGCAAAATGGGAGATTATCTCTTCACAGCAGACAAAAACGGCTCAGATATAGGAAAAGCAGAATCTTACCAGCCGACAAGTGAAAACTTCACCTTTACTTTGTCACAGGGTGGCTCCGTTACTTTCCTATCTTTTTGCCTCCTCTGCTGACTTAATCCGCTCTCTCCCTTGCATGTGTGCTGGCTCTGTGGTAACTCCTGCATCAACTAATCGTCACATACCATGTGACTATCCATACACCAATCAGCTCTCTGCTATGGTGAGGATCAACGGAAGGTGCCAGGTAAATGGGGGAATCCAAGAATGAAACAATCAGAAGAAAAACCTGCACATCTTCTTTAGGTAAAAACAAGTTTATTTCATCACTTTAAAACGGCAAAAGTCTGATTGTGCCATAATCAATACCCTATTGCCTGCATCAATATAATCAATGTGTATATAAAGATTAACTGGTCAGAACTTAGGAAATATTTTAGAGTGTTATTGAATATTAATATTGATAATTGACGGCAATATTATTACCGCTATTAATTATTAATATTCATAATCAAACATAGTAACATTTTATTTATTATCTATTGACTTGCATTTAAGCCAATTAGTTCTGTGTGCAGGCCGGATCACAATGTTATCTATATGGCCCATATGAACTAGCAGTCACCTGTTGTGAAAAGCAAATAAAAAAGCATGTGATAAGAGGCTGTCTGTAGTGGATTAGAAAAGGTAGAAATTAAGAGGTTTAAATGCTATAAGGTATATTAATATTATATAACAATGTTGTTTGTGCAAAGCTGGGGAATGGGTAGTAAAGACGTTGTCATTATTTTTAAACAATAATACTTTTGGTGTTAACTGTCCCTTTAAGAGAGAAGTGTTTTTTGTAGTCAAATTAGCAAAGACAATATTTGGCGGCGTTCCTGTAGATATTAAGCAATTCGCTATCAAAGGAGGTTGTTATCTGACTTCAAGTGATTGAGGATATGGAGGATACATTATTTATTAGGAGTTGCACACCGTATACATTTCCAGCAGTCTGTAAGCAGCAAACATCAAAGCTGTTCAATACCAAATATCAAGAAGGAAAAACCAAACCAAACAGATATATCATCATTATATGAACAGTCTAGTCAATAAGAGGAAAAAGACAGTAACACAATAACATCAAGAAACAGAGAAGTGCTTAAGCAAACACTGACCCAAAATATGTGAACATAACCCATTGTCCTGTTCGAAAAACCAATAAGTTATAGATCACTAGTTAATATAAACAGTTTGAAAGTACCTTTACATTGATGTCAATGGGGGACTGTGTTTTAACTTTAAATATATATGTATATGCATATATACATATATATTTATGTGTCAATATAAACATATACGCATTTAAACACATATATATATATATATAGTTTATAAGTATATATATATAGTATATAAGTTTAAATGAACAATCAGATAAACAATTGTTCCAATTCTCTATGAATATCAAATCCTCCACTGAGAAAGTTGGAAACTTCCTGATCCTAAGTCCCCTTGGGACAATCCTAAGTCTAATGAATCTTTCTATGGTCCATTTGTCCCATTTTAGTCTTGTTTCTTTCCTCATTAATCTTTCCAATGTCTGAAAATGACTACTTAGAGAACTAGTGACTGCAGTGTCACTAAATATACGTTCAAAATCATTCTCTAATTCATCTAATTCAGCCACTGAAATTTGTGAGTAATACCCACTAGTATTTGTACCTTCTTCTCTACTTAAAGAGTCCATTACTAGAAAAAAAAAAAAAAGTTGGAATAAGATAATGAGAAGTGTGTTTATGTGTGAATCGTGCTATACTAGAGTTAACACATTTATTACAACACTTAATGTACCAATCTACTGTCAACTGGATGACCGATATACTGAATTGCTATAAAAGGTATTACAAACCCTATTGAAGACTATACCTGCTGAATGTTAATGTAAACAAAAGTTGTGGCAATATATTGAATGACTATTATTGCTATTCCACAATCTTTTTTCAACTATTATTATACACCCATGCTATATAAGGTTTCATGCACTGCAAGATGAAATTGCTAGATGTTAGATGCTATATGCTCATAGATACATATATGCACAGGAATTTAGTGTTCAAGGACTTTGGAACTATATTTGTCTTTCTCAAGAAATTACTAGAATTGATGCCTTGAAGATTGTAAATATATTTTGAGCATTTATTTGGCAAGAGTGCAGAGTATGTGATTGTATATGTGCATATTTATTCTGGCAGGATTAAATTTAGCTATTTTACATACACAAAAAGAATGTGGAATAGCAATAATAGTCATTCAATATATTGCCACAACTTTTGTTTACATTAACATTCAGCAGGTATAGTCTTTAATAGGGTTTGCTTCTTACATTGCGGGAAGCAGGCTCGCATATGCGAACCTGCCCCGCAAAGGCTCTGGAACAGCTTCGCTGCTTCGTACATGGAGCCCTAAGTGTTGTAATAAATGTGTTAACTCTAGTATAGCACGATTCACACATAAACACACTTCTCATTATCTTATTCCAACTTTTTTTTTTCTTAAAATGGACTCTTTAAGTAGAGAAGAAGGTACAAATACTAGTGGGTATTATTCACAAATTTCAATGGCTGAATTAGACAAATTAGAGAATGATTTTGAATGTATATTTAGTGACACTGCAGTCACTAGTTCTCTAAGTGGTCATTTTCAGACATTGGAAGGATTTATGAAGAAAGAAACAAGACTAAAATGGGACAAATGGACCCTAGAAAGATACATTAGACTTAGGATTGTCCCAAGGGGACTTAGGATCAGGAAGTTTTCAACTTTCTCAGTGGAGGATTTGATATTCATAGAGAATTGGAACAATTGTTTATCTGATTGTTCATTTAAACTTATGAATATGATTATTGAATATAAGGACTCCCAACTATTAAAAGTGAAAGAAGAAATAGAAAAACTACAAAATGATCTAGATACACATACAGCTGAGGAGAAATATAAGGAGTATGACACTATATTAAAGGAAACTATGGCAACACTAAAATAATAACTTATCGAAACTAAGCACGAAAATTTTAAAAGAGATCAACAAGATTACCAATCTTTCAAAAGAAGTGAAAGATGCCATTGAGGCTTTGAAAAATAATGATCACTTAGTGATCAAGATGGCAGACAAGGGGGGCAGTATAGTGGTATGGAGCAAAGAAGCTTATAAAGAAGAAATAATGAGACAATTAAGCTGTCAAGATGACTATCGGTCACTACATTGTGATCCTACGCTAGTCTTCTCAAAAGAAATCAAATCATTGGTTGACAATTTTCTAGAAGGGGGACATATAGATCAGGATACCAGTGCCTTTTTAACTGTCAGTGAACCTATCATACCCATATTTCATGTCCTTCCGAAGGTACACAAATCGCTAGTTGAGATAAAAGGCCGCCCGATAGTCTCGGGTATAGGCTCAATTTGCGAACCTCTTTCGGAATGGCTGGATGATTTGCTTCAACCAATGGTATCTAAATTGAACAGTTATCTAAGAGATACAAAACATCTTTTGCAGATACTGGCTAAGAGCAAGTGGGAACCACACTTTGGTTGGCTTACTGTGGATGTGGTGTCCCTTTATTCTTCGATACCTCATGAAATGGGCCTGGCAGCCATTAGATTTTTTATAGAGAGAGATACCCCCTACACTACAAATTTCATAAATTTCATACTAGAAGTTACAAATTTCTTTTTGAAACACAATTACTTCAGATTTGACGGAAACTTTTTCCTCCAGACAAGAGGTACGGCGATGGGGGCAAAGTTTGCCCCTTCGTTCGCGAACCTTACAATGGGCTGGTGGGAATTAAATGCCATATATGGAGAGAAAATAATTTTGCAAGTAAGATTAAGTCATTCTATAGATATATAGATGATTTGATATTTATATGGATGGGTAGTGTAAGCGAGGCCAGTGACTTTGTGAATCATCTCAATCACAACATATGGGGTCTAAAATTTACGTTTGAGTTCAATAAGTCGACTATATGTTATTTGGATCTCACGCTAACATCTAACATGATCTCACATGTTGTGGATATCTAATATAGAAACTAGAAGTATTGAAACCACAAATTACAGAAAACCAATTTCAGGTAACACACTATTACACGGCAAAAGCAGTCATCCTGCCAGTGGACAAAAATCAATAGTGAAGGGACAATTGATTAGACTAAAAAGGAATTGTTCAAGTAACCAAGAATACAAAAAACACAGTGAAGATATGACAAACAGATTCCAAGATAGAGGATATAAGAAACCACTGTTAGTAAAAATTGAAAAGGAGATAGATGAGATAGACAGGATGGAACTATTGAAAGACACACAAAAAGCCAAAACATCTAGACGTGATTGTGAAGGAGGAAAAGCGTCTTTTGTCACACAATACTCCTCCAACTACAGTGACATATGCAAAATTATAAAAAAGCATATACCGATGCTAGCAGCCGATGAGGGACTTACTGAGGTAGTCCAAAAAGGATGCAGGTTTTCTTATAGGCAGGGTATTACCTTGGGCAATATGCTATCACCTATTGATTTACCACGTAACATTGTTTCAAGTTCCTGGTTAACAACAAAGGGGATGTTTAGGTGTAGCTATAGTCAATGCATACCGTGTGGATTTATAGACAGAGGAGAGATGTTTAAGTCTAATATCACATCTAAGGAATATACTATAGATGGTTGCGTTAATTGCAGATCTAAATATGTAATATATCTGGCCTGGTGTACATGCTCTGATAAACAATATATAGGATGTACCTCGAGAGAAGCCAGGTAGAGAATCCGGCAGCACCTCTCAGATATAAAGAGATCTGAAGCGAAACACTTTATAGTTAAACATGCCAGTTCAAATCTTACTTTCAAATGGAAGATAATAGAGAAAATAAAGAAGCCAAGAAGAGGTGGCAATTTGAACAAATTATTGCTGAATATAGAAGATTTCTGGATTTTCTCCATGGACACTAGGGTCCCAAAGGGCTTTAATTCTATCTATAACATCATAAACTTTTGGGAATAGATCATCCCAACACACACAGTTCTCAAAGACAAATCATTAAAATGCAGGGACAATATCCAATAGCGAATGGTAACAATGTTAGTATAGGTAGCAGTGACACATTTTTATATATGTAATTCTTCAGTACAATGATTGTGATCATCATTCCATTAATGTATTTACTGCAACACAATTACAATTTCATGTTTTCTTAAACAATAGGTAATATGTATGAATGAAGTGTGCCATCTAGGTAACAGTTTGCAAGTTTCTTATTTCAATGATCAAGTTCTGATAGAATTGAACAATAATGGTTAAATAAATAAAAATAAATTAGCTGCAACTTTATATTTTACCTTTTAGGATGCACAAAGTATATACTAGTACCCAGGTTAGAGAGAATACAGGTATTGTAAAAAGAGCAGTCAGCTCGCAAGTGTTTTGTAGAATATTTATATTTATTTTTATTTCTATTTTTTTCTAACTGTTTATGGAATTAATATGGTCCAGGTCAATGTCAAATTGTGCCTTGTATGTGAATATTACAATATAGAAATCTTATTAGATTAAATTCCATTTATTTCACAAGCTCCATTGTAAAGTGTATCTATGTGTTTAACTGTGCAATTTATTCTGTATTCTGTATTTTGTATTACAGCATATTGTAAAACTGTTTCTAGCATATTATTGTTACTATTGTTATTTTCATCTTATGGATTAAATAATGTAAAATATTGTGAATGTTATACAGCACATATAGGGGTTAACAAGACCTCAGGGAGTTAATCTTCAAAATGTCCAATTTATGTTTAATTTTTCAGATTCTATCCAATAAGCATTAAGTCAAGGGTATATATTTTAACTGCACAGATGTTTTAAATATGTCTATGATTAAGGCTACGGCTGAAACATGTTAGACAAGCTATCACCTTAAGAGCTTTTTGCACTTTATTTTTGTTCTCTTTCTATGGAAATTTAAATAAAATTGGACTTTTTATCAAGAAGATGCAGTGCTGGCTTAACTTTAACTTTCTACAAAAGAATTTTCCCTTTTGAGATGAGCACCTTTTTGGGTCCAATATAACTGAGATGCACTGTTCATTATATCACCTGCGATTGGAGGAGGTGAACACAGAGGCGGCACTAACTATCTGGTGCAGGAGTGAGAAACAAGCCCTGCACAGGTGCTGAGGATCAAACAGACAGTGGTGAGCTGATGAGAAGCACAGTACAGCAATCCCCCAAGAAGCTAAGGAGGTAACATTCCGGCTGGTGAAGCAACCCTGAGTCACACACGGCTGCGGTGGCGGCCGTTGGGACAACGTGAGGTATTGAGCTGAAAGAGGCTGGAAGTAAGTTTTTAACCTTATCCTGGGGGAATTTTGCCATTAGAGGAGCACAGTGTTTGGCAGTCCCACGCCCTACTGGTAATTGTATCAGTAACTGTTAGTAAGCCTGGCTTGTAGTTCGAGCACCTGCTCATAGGGGGTTTGAATCTGTTTATATATATATATATATATTATTTTGCTGCCTAACGCTGCGCCAAGTACACTTACACTCATACAAACACTACACAATATTTATTTTTTAGATTTTACACTTTCATGTCAAATTAGAACGGATCAAAGTTACGATATTGCGGGTGTTTGAAAAAAAAGGAACACAAAACCATTTTACATTGACTTACATAGACAGACAGGAACATACACTCATATAGCTACATCTAACTATAAATATTATCACATACATACACAAATCGATACATACAAACAATATACAGCACATTACCTACACAAAACAGATTTTTATGAAATAAACACGATTTAGCTACTTTTTCACACCAGCACATGACGTCACTCACTTTACGCTCAAAACAAGTGTTGGATTTTATTTCTCAACAAATTTTTCTCCTCCATTGGCTTCTATGGGGAAGACGTGCTCGTGCGCGTGACCGGCAGATTTACCTAACTCACGCAAAATGCGTAGACTTGAAAACTCGTAATACCAGCATTACAATTGTGGTAATAACTCATTCTTTCGTGTTAGTCCCGCTATGACAAAAGATCAAGAAATTACTATTTCCCTATGGAGTTATGGCTTTTACTTGTGTGAAATTAACTACAACATCAAAATATTAAAGGAAATTACATTAAATCAACTACAAATCACCATCACCAATACGAAATCGGTTTTAAAAATTACATCATATTTAAACGGACAGAAAAATAATTTTTACATTTCATTATTCACAAACGGTAGACAATTGTAAACACGTCTCATTTACCTCTATTATAGAATTTCATTTATTCAACTCATATGCTTGGATGTACAGCATATCTACATAGGCTCACCAGATGTTGATTGATGGATGCACATACATGACTTTGGCCATTCACTCATACATTTGCATTGATATTCTGGCCAAAAAACACATATAAACAATGAATACATTTACATCATACAACTACATTGGAAGGTTGCTTAACGTTCTCTCTCGGAATCACGAAACATCAATTATGGATTTAGTGTCCCTTTAACATCACGATTTACTCATAATATGCCATTAGGAATTACGTACAATAATAACTTATCTTTAGAACATATTACAGCTGTTGCTTTTTTGGAAGGAACAACAATGCTATACTGCTTTATATAAATCAGCATATGTGGGAGAGAATCACAATACATACATAGATGTACATAACACACATCACACAACAACAAAGCACACATTTATTTTTTAATCAGCACACAATAACAATGTTGTAAAAGAAGTTTCTCACTCAATACTACAATACTACATATACGTAAACGAGAGTTTGGAAGATCTTTATTATTATAGCGATTTCAATGGGACGTGTACAATATTGACATCTCGCCAATCACTTATATATAATATTATAGCTGTCACCCATTACTTTATCGTTTTGAAACAATATTGCAGCAACATTGTTCGATCAGATTCTATGCCATGTCTATGCACATTATACACAAGTATGCACTTTCATTCATGTTAGCGTGGACGTGTGCTTTTTACTATAACTGCGTTTAATAAGTATTTATTACGGATATGAACAAACATTACGAAGATGCACTGTATATGTTACATTTTACACTTTCACATTACGATTCATTGGGGGAAAACAAAATTTCAGCAAACACCTAAAAAAACTCCCACTTTGAAAGCATTTGCGCCGCTCGCATACAATCAAGTGTATACAATCAGCAATCATTACAAACATGCTACCATTGGACATATTGCACTATAAATCCCCCAACAACATGGCCTAAGTGTCCCTTGTGATCGATATTGTATCAAATCGCTTTTATGTTTTTGCATACCTTTTTACTCCTTGTGTGTTTGCTCTGCTGTTTGGCTTTGTGCTGCTTAGCTTGGCAAATATGGATGATCTGCAGTTAGTTGCTGCTGGTGCTGTTGCATGAGTGGTGTACAATAGAATCAGGCAGGTTCGACGTCTCCAAGAGAGACAAAGGGCTCGTCTGGTTAGAGGTCCTCCTGTTCACAGGGTGAGGCCCACCATGGATAACATGAGCGACTTCGAGGTTTATGACAAGTATAGGTTCAATCGCGAACAGCTCATTAGCCTTTACAATGTTCTTAAACCTCATCTGGAGCCACGTAGACATATGCGGACTGCAGTCCCTGGCATCACCAAGATGTTAAGTTCCATACACGTCCTGGCCTCCAGAAGTTTTCAATCCGGAGAGGGGTACATTCATGGGCTGTCTCAGGGTACCTTCTCTGTGGTTTTTGACAACTTTCTGGACGCCATGGTATGAGTCAGTAAGCATTATATAGGATTCTCTCAAAATGATGGTGATTGGAGGCACCTGAAGAGGGAATTCTATGCAATAGCTTGAATGCCCAATGTCTTGGGAGCAATAAATTGCACCCACATTGCGATGCCTGCTACAGCCGATGACTTGCCCTTCCGAAATCGCAAACACTTCCATAGTTTGAACGTGCAGTTTGTTTTGCGACGTACGGATGCGGATTATGCACGTGTGTGCAAATTTCGGCGGGGCTTGTCATGATGCCCACATCCTCAGACAGTCGTCCCTGTGGCGGCAGTTTGAGGGCAGACAGTTTCCCCATGGGTGACTCGCTAGTGAGTACTTGTGCACAACATGGTTAATTAGTTAGACAATTGCCACTGTAATCTTCAAAAACAGTTGTGTTTATGTAATGTGCAAAATGTGCAGCTATAGGATGCGCTATAACCATTTCTCTTTTAGCAAATGTCTAGTTTTAGCACCAAACAGATATGTAGCATGTCCTAGCTTAAATGTGGAGCTCTAGGATGCGATTTAACCATTTATTTCTCTTTAAGCAAATGTCTTGTTTATGCGAAATACACATAGGTAGCATGTCCTAGCTTAAATGTGCAGATATAGAATGCACTTTAACCATTTAATGGTCTCTTTTCGCAAATGTCTAGTTTTAGCTCCAAACAGATATGTAGCATGTCCTAGCTTAAATGTGCAGATATAGAATGCGCTTTAACCATTTAAATGTCTCTTTCCGCTAATGTCTAGTTTTAGCTCCAAACAGATATGTAGCATGTCCTAGCTTAAATGTGCAGATATAGAATGCGCTTTAACCATTTAATTGTCTCTTTCCGCAAATGTCTAGTTTTAGCTTCAAACAGATATGTAGCATGTCCTAGCTTAAATGTGCAGATATAGAATGCAATTTAACCATTTCTTTCTCTTTCAGCAAATGTATCGTTTATGCAAAATACGCATAGGTAGCATGTCCTAGCTTAAATGTGCAGATATAGAATGAACTTTAACCATTTAATTGTCTCTTTCCGCAAATGTCTAGTTTTAGCTCCAAACAGATATGTAGCATGTCCTAGCTTAAATGAGCAGATATAGGCCCCTAGTTATTAAGCCGTCAACCTCAAATACGTTGGAATTCCACAGCGTATTTGAGGCGAGGCTGATTCGCCTTAGTTATCAAGGCCTACACACCGGCAAAAGTAGAATCTGGTGACGTAAGCATCGATCCGCTGGACTCAGTCCGACACAGAACGATTCTTACGTCACTCCAGATGTTCCGAATGCAAGTTCGGCACAATCTGACTACTTTTGGGAGTTATCAAAATCCCAGCAGGTACGCTCGGCACTTTTACGGCCCAGCGTACCTGGTTTTCAAACCGCCGCCCTGGAGGTGGCGAATCCCATAGGAATCAATGGGAGTCAGACCATCAAGTTCGCTGCTGCCTGACATCCCATTCATTCCTATGGGAAGTGTGTACACCTAACACCCTAACATGTACCCCGAGTCTAAGCACCCCTAATCTGCCCCCCCTACACTGCCGCCACCTATATTAAACATTTTAACCCCTAAACCTCCGCTCCCGGACCCTGCCACAACTCTAAGAAATCTGTTAACCCCTAAACCGCCGCTCCCGGCCCCCGCCGCAACCTACATAATACCTATTAACCCTTATCCTGCCCCCCTATACCGCCGCCACCCCTAATAAATGGATTAACCCCTATCCTGCCACTCCCAGACCCCCCCGCCACCTATATTAAACTTATTAACCCCTAATCTGCCCCCCCTACACCGTCGCCACCTATAATATTTTTATTAACCCCTTTCCTGCCCCCCCTATACCGCCGCAACCTATAATAAAATTATTAACCCCTAAAGCTAATTCTAACCCTAACCCTAACACCCCCCTAAATTAAATCTAATTTATATCTAACGAAATAAATTAACTCTTATTAACTAAATTATTCCTATTTAAAGCTAAATACTTACCTGTAAAATAAACCCTAAACTAGCTACAATATAAATAATAATTACATTGTAGCTATTTTAGGATTTATTTTTATTTTACAGGCAACTTTCAGTTTATTTTAACTAGGTAGAATAGCTATTAAATAGTTATTAACTATTTAATAGCTACCTGGCTAAAATAAAGAGAAATTTACCTGTAAAATAAAAACTAACCTAAGATACAATTACACTTAACACTACACTATCATTAAATAAATTAATCCTATTTAAAACTAAATACTTACCTGTAAAATAAACCCTAAGATAGCTACAATGTAATTAATAATTACATTGTAGCTATTTTAGGGTTAATATTTATTTTACAGGTAACTTTGTATTTATTTTAACTAGGTACAATAGCTATTAAATAGTTATAACCTATTTAATAACTACCTAGCTAAAAGAAATACAAAATTACCAGTAAAATAAATCCTAACCTAAGTTACAATTAAACCTAACACTAAACTATCATTAAATAAATTAAATAAATTAAATACAAATACCTACAAATAAATACAAATAAATACACTAACTAAAGTACAAAAAATAAAAAAGAACTAAGTTACAAAAAATAAAAAAATAATTTACAAACATTATAAAAATATTACAACAATTTTAAGCTAATTACACCTACTCTAAGCCCCCTAATAAAATAACAAAGCCCCCCAAATTAAAAAAAAATCCCTACCCTATTCTACATTTAAAAGATACCAACTCTATTACCTTACCAGCCCTTAAAAGGGCCTTTTGCGTGGCATGCCCCAAAGAAAACAGCTCTTTTGCCTGTAAAATAAAAATACAACCCCCCCAACATTAAAACCCACCACCCACATACCCCTACTCTAACCCACCCAAACCCCCCCTTAAAAAAACCTAACACTACCCCCCTGAAGATCTTCCTACCTTGAGTCGTCTTCACTCAGCCGAGCTGAATTCTTCATCCAATCTGGGCGATGTCTTCATCCAAGCGGGGGTTGAAGAGGTCTTCCATCCGGCTGAAGTCTTCATCCAAGTGGGGGCTGAAGAGGTCTTCCATCCGGCTGAAGTCTTCTATCAAGCGGCATCTTCAATCTTCTTTCTTCCGGCTTCATCTTCATCCCGCCGATGCGGAACATCCTTCCTCCACGACGAACTCACGACGAATGAAGGTTCCTTTAAATGACGTCATCCAAGATGGCGTCCCTCGAATTCTGATTGGCTGATAGAATCCTATCAGCCAATCGGACTTCGAGGGACGCCATCTTGGATGACGTCATTTAAAGGAACCTTCATTCGTCGGGAGTTTGTCGTGGAGGAAGGATGTTCCGCGTTGGCGGGATGAAGATGAAGATTGAAGATGCCGCTTGATAGAAGACTTCAGCCGGATGGAAGACCTCTTCAGCCCCCGCTTGGATGAAGACTTCAGCCGGATGATGGACCTCTTCAGCCCCCGCTTGGATGAAGACTTCAGCCGGATGATGGACCTCTTCAGCCCCCGCTTGGATGAAGACTTCAGCCGGATGATGGACCTCTTCAGGCCCCGCTTGGTTGAAGACATCGCCCGGATTGGATGAAGAATTCGGCTCGGCTGAGTGACGACGACTCAAGGTAGGAAGATCTTCAGGGGGGTAGTGTTAGGTTTATTTAAGGGGGTTTGGGTTAGATTAGGGGTTATGGGTGGTGGGTTTTAATGTTGGGGGGGGGGTTATATTTTTATTTTACAGGCAAAAGAGCTGTTTTCTTTGGGGCATGCCATGCAAAAGGCCCTTTTAAGGGTTGGTAATGTAATAGAGCTGGTATCTTTTAAATGTAGAATAGGGTAGGGAATTTTGGGGGGCTTTGTTATTTTATTATGGGGCTTAGAGTAGGTGTAATTAGCTTTTAATTGTTGTAATATTTTTACAATGTTTGTAAATTATTTTTTTATTTTTTGTAACTTAGTTCTTTTTTTATTTTTTGTACTTTAGTTAGTGTATTTATTTGTATTTATTTGTAGGTATTTGTATTTAATTTATTTAATTTATTTAATGATAGTGTAGTGTTAGGTTTAATTGTAACTTAGGTTAGGATTTATTTTACTGGTAATTTTGTATTTCTTTTAGCTAGGTAGTTATTAAATAGTTAATAACTATTTAATAGCTATTGTACCTAGTTACAATAAATACAAAGTTACCTGTAAAATAAATATAAACCCTAAAATAGCTACAATGTAATTATTAATTACATTGTAGCTATCTTAGGGTTTATTTTACATGTAAGTATTTAGTTTTAAATATGATTCATTTATTTAATGATAGTGTAGTGCTATTGTACCTAGTTAAAATAAATTGAAAGTTGCCTGTAAAATAAAAATAAATTCTAAGATAGCTACAATATAATTATTATTTATATCGTAGCTATATTAGGGTTTATTTTAAAGGTAAGTATTTATTTTTAAATAGGATTAATTTAGTTAATAAGAGAAATATTATTTAGATTTATTTAATTAATATTTAAGTTAGGGGGGTGTTAGGGTTAGTGTTAGACTTAGGTTTAGGGGTTAATAATTTTATTACAGTGGAGGCAGTGTAGGGGGGGGCAGGATAGGGGTTAATAAATTTATTATAGGTGGCGACGGTGTAGGGGGGCAGATTAGGGGTTAATAAGTTTAATATAGGTTGCGGCGGGATCCGGGAGCGGCGGTTTAGGGGTTAAACTATTTATTTAGTTGCGGCGAGGTCTGGGATCGGCAGGATATGGGGTTAATAACTTTATTATAGGTGGCGGCGGTATAGGGGGGCAGGATAGGGGTTACTAGGGATAATGTAGGTGGCGGTGGGCTCCGGGAGTGGCGGTTTAGGGGTTAATACATTTATAAGAGTTGCAGCGGGGTCTAGGAGCGGCAGTTTAGGGGTTAATAAATTTATTTAGTTGCGGGGGGCTCCGGGGGCGCCGGTATAGGGGGTAGAACAGTGTAGTTAGTGTGGGTGCTTAGTGACAGGCTAGCAATAAAGCTGTTAAAAAGCCGAAGAGCAGCGAGATCGGATGAGTGATAATAATTGGTGCACGGCTTTTTGACAGCTTTATTGATAACTTAGGCAAAAAATTTCAGGTCCGCGGCGGCGATGGTAGGCGAGCTTAGGCAGGCGTATTGGGCCGGCGAAGGCAGGTAAAGTAGACGGCTTGATAACTAGGCCTCATAGAATGCACTTTAACCATTTTATTGTCTCTTTCCGCAAATGTCTAGTTTTAGCTCCAAACAGATATGTAGCATGTCCTAGCTTAAATGTGCAGATATAGAATGCAATTTAACCATTTCTTTCGCTTTCAGCAAATGTCTCGTTTTTGCAAAATACACATAGGTAGCATGTCCTAGCTTAAATGTGCAGATATAGAATGCGCTTTAACCATTTAATTGTCTCTTTCCGCAAATGTCTTGTTTTAGCTCCAAACAGATATGTAGCATGTCCTAGCTTAAATGTGCAGCTATAGAATGCAATTTAACCATTTCTTTCTCTTTCAGCAAATGTCTCGTTTATGCGAAATACGCATAGGTAGCATGTCCTAGCTTAAATGTGCAGATATAGGATGCGCTTCAACCATCTAATTGTCTTTCAGCAAATGTCTATTTTAGGTTATTTTCGTGTACACAAATGAATTGCATTTTAATATAATAATTTCAACTATATTTTTAATATTTGACATTTTGTTATGTTCATTATTTATAGGTGGTTCGGGTTACATGAGCCAGCCTTGGCTCATTACGCCGTTGCGTAACCCCACAGACGAGGCCCAGGAGCGCTATAATCTGGCGCACAAGCGGACTTGGGCTGTAGTGGAGAGGATGTTTGGGCTCTTCAAAATGCGGTTACAATGCTTGGACAGGTCTGGAGGAGCCCTCGAATACAGCCCTAGGAAGGTGGCAAAGATCGTTATAGCCTGCAGCATCCTGCATAACATTGCTCAGCAGGCTGGGATGCTAAAGGCCGTCCAGGCGCCCCAAGACCTCCTCCAAGATGAGGAGGACAACCCTGTTCTACAGGGGCCATTCCGGGACGAGGGGCTCAATGTCAGAGCAAACATCATCAACCGCCAATTCAGACGGGAAAATAATAGAAGTTATATATGAGCATTGTGAATATGCGTGAATTTTAGGGAAATGAGAAGTAGAGAATTGTTCAAATATGTTAGGATTGTTCAAAAAATGATTAGAAAAAAATATAATTTAATATTATTATTATCATAGGTAATTTATACATCAGATGATTCTGGCATTGGGTCCTGTAATGATGACTTCGCCACTTGGTTTTCAAAGAAAACATCAGATGGTAAGTATAAACAATGTATAGACTGTGGGTGGGGGGAATTTTGCACAATCAGCCATCATATAGCATACATTTTAAAATGTAGTATTTAGTTTACACATTACTAGATTTTTAGATTTATTTTAGTTATATTTAAGTTAGGGGGTGTTAGGGTTAGGGTTAGACTTAGATTTAGGGGTTAATAACTTTAGTATAGTGTCGGCGACATTGGGGGCGGCAGATTAGGGGTTAATAAATGTATGTAGGTGTCGGTAATGTTAGGGACGGCAGATTAGGGGTTAATAATATTTAACTAGTGTTTGCGAGGCAGGAGTGCGGCGGTTTAGGGGTTAATATGTTTATTATAGTGGCGGTGATGTCCGGTTCGGCAGATTAGGAGTTAAAAATTGTATTTTAGTGTTTGCGATGCGGGAGGGCCTCGGTTTAGAGGTTAATAGGTAGTTTATGGGTGTTAGTGTACTTTTTAGCACTTTAGTTAAGAGTTTTATGCTACGGCGTTGTAGTGTAAAACTCATAACTACTGACTTTAAAATGCGGTACCAGTGTTGACAGGAGAGGGTCTACCGCTCACTTTTTGGCAGACTCGTACTACCGGCGTTATGCAAATCCCATTGAAAAAAGAGGATGCGCAATTTACGTAAGTGGATTTGCGGTATTTCCAAGTCTGGACAAAAAAAGTGAGCGGTTTACCTGTACCTGCAAGACTCGTAATACCAGTGGGCGTTAAAAAGCAGCGTTAGGATCTCTTAAAGCTGCTTTTTAAACCTAACGCACAACTCGTAATCTAGCCGATTCTTTTTAAAAGTATCTATCACTGCTCTACTGGTGTATTGGAATAGACATCAAGGATGTGAATAGTCATTTTGATGCATTCTATCTACTACAACCCTCTCATGACTCATATGCCAAGTTGTGGAACAAATTTAAACTCCACACCCTAGCATTGACTCTTCAATGTTTCTCTTATGTGTGATTCAGTGTAGACTTTATAACAACTGTTTCTTTTTTCTTTCATTTTTCTTCTTTTGTTTTTTTAATGTTTTAAAACCATTTTGTGATCCTTGACAGTGGAAGTGGTTCTATGCTGCCGGAAGTTAACAATTACAAGTTTTCAAGATGATTTTGCAATGGGCTGTTCAAAAAAGAGACAGATGCAAATCCCTTTGAATCTTGTCATTTTCAAAAAACAATGTAGTGGGGAGTTTTATCAGTATGGTATTAGTTTAACAAATGAGCTTTATTTAATCTAGACTATTGTCTACCAGGTTGGGTCTTTTTTGTTATATTTGATTCTAAAGCAATTCCAATCAATAAAACAATTGTCATTTGAATTAGATTTTTTTTTTTTATTTGAAGATGCTATAACAGCAAAATCTAGTTAAACATAAACAAAAAACAAAAGCAAAATGACAGGAATATTACAGGAGATTTTTGAAGAAATTCCATGGACTTTCATGGAAGAAAACAATATACAGTTAACCCCTTTATAGTGGGGCAAGTGTTTAACATTGAAACAAAGTTCTGATGTAAACACTTGCTTGGAAAATGAAATCACGTGATCGCCATTGTGATCATGTATTTTCTAAGCTTGGATTGGATCATGGGGATATGACTAAGATGCTAGGCACGCCTCCCTAAAGGCATTAAGCAGTTAAAGAAAAAGTAAAACATAGTGGCTAATTAATTAAAAAATTTGATGACTTTCTATAGTGCTTGAATGCCGTTTTGTTTTTAACTTAACCAGTAAGACATATTTGCAGTGTAGATTTCAGATTTAACATATTTATACATTCAAACACTTCATGCATCAATCAATGTACATTTAATTGGCCATTTATTTGTGCACACATTAGTATTGCTGAAACTGTGAGTTGAACAGCATTTCTAAATTTTTATAAAAAGTGTGTTACTATGCGCAAATACTTTAACATTGAAAAAATGTTTAAACATTGGACAAATGCTCCTTGATAAAAGGAAAAATTAGGTTTTCAACATTTCTAGGTTGTTGAGTTTGACAGGTCAAATATTTGTCAAAAAGGTACAGAAACAAGTTTTCAAATCGAATGGTATACCATTGTAATATTCATTGATGATGGTTTGAATTTGCAGTGTAGGGCATTACACAGAGCAATACCAAAGGGGTAGAAGTGGGAGAAAGATAAATTATATAAACATATTGGGTCCAATACCAATCTTTCCGGTCCTGTTTTTCAGCACCCAATCCGTGTTTACCTAGTTCTGAGTGATTACAATGGTGGTAACACCATTTCCATACAGGGAAAAGTTTGGATCAGATCACAATAGATACACATATTACACATATGATGCATTGGCCTCTATTTACCAAAGTCTGGTGGACCTGATCCGACAGTGCGGATCAGGTCCGCCAGACCTCGCTGAATACGGAGAGCAATACACTCTCCATATTCAGCATTGCACCAGCAGCTCTTGTGACGCCCCCGCCCCCTGCAGACTCGCGGCCAATGGGCCGCCAGCAGGGAGGTGTCAATCAACCTGATCGTACTCGATCGGGTTGAATTCCGGCGATGTCTGTCTGCCTGATCAGAGCAGGCGGACAGGTTATGGAGCAGCGGTCTTTGTGACCGCTGCTTCATAACTGCTGTTTCTGGTGAGCAACAACTGTGGTGATCACAAACTTTCTGACCACTACTTATTGAACACATATTGACAACAAATGGACACATCAAATGTAACACACAAAGGCATTTCATATATAAATAAAAAAAATAACGAATGGCAACGCACATTTGATTAAATATAAATATATTGGACAACCATATGCACATATGCAGACTTAAAAACAAGTTGGCACTGCCCATGTTAACAAAGGTGAAAAACATTTTTGATGATTATTAAAGCTTTATAAATAACAAATTGTGCAGAATACATCATCACCATCAATTAAATATTAAAAAAACTCAATGGCCCCTATTTATCAAGGTCTGTCGGACCTGATCCGACAGTGCAGATCAGGTCCGACAGACCTCGCTGAATACGGTGAGCAATACGCTCGCCGTATTCGGCATTGCACCAGCAGCTCACAAGAGCTGCTGGTGCAACGCCGCCCCCTGCAGACTCGCGGCCAATAGGCCACCAGCAGGGGGTGTCAATCAACCCGATCGTACTCGATCAGGTTGATTTCCGGCGATGTCTGTTCGTCTGCTCAGAGCAGGCGGACAGGTTATGGAGCAGCAGTCTTTGTGACCGCTGCTTCATAACTGCTGTTTCTGGCGAGCCTGCAGGCTCGCCAGAAACACGGGGCATCAAGCTCCATTTGGAGCTTGATACATATGACCCAATATATTTGAAATAAATTCAGAATTTATAATAAAAATTAATATTAAGGTTAAAAATTATAATTCATTAGACTCAATTTCCACAAACACATGAAATAAATTAACCCCATTAACCCAATATAAAAGAAACCAATCAATTGTAGCGGCTGTGTGCATTTTGTGTTTGTATGCTGCACCTTTGCAATGCAGAGAAAGAGAAGAATGCAAGGAGAGGAGAGAATGCTGGACCAGCAGAATTTGAAAGAATGGCCTGGTCAGTTGGTGAGTAGGGATGGGCAAATGTTTTTCAACAATCGAAAAATGAAACAAATTTGAACATATTTGTTGGTTTGTTTCAATTTTGAATGTTTGTACAACTTTCTAACATTTGTTTAATGTAATAGTATTTCTAATGCTATCTTTAAATCTAATATTCTAATTATGTATGCAATATTCAAAATAGAAAAATTCTAATCAATATTTTTGTATTTATTATTTATCAATTTACTAAATTCCCTAGCGCATGAACTATTGAACTTCTGAATAGTATTTGTTAAATCAAATGTTACATTCTTAAATTTCGAATGTGGATATTGGATCTAATAATGAACAGTCAAAAACAAAAATAAAATTTTCATTCTTATCAACATTCAACATTCGATTGGCCAAAAGCAATGTCTTCAGGACTATTCATTCTACCAAGTGAATTGTACTTTCACCCTATTCGCCATTCCCTTTTGGTGAGAGCTGCTGATCAGGAAAGAGTGCATGGGGGATGCTCTCCATGGGAGGCCTGACCAAATATTAAGAGTTGCTGGACAGCCTGGAGAGCATGGGAGACTTGGCCAGTTGGTAAGAGATTTTGGCTAGCTTGGAGAGCAGGAGAGAGTGTGAGCCCCCAGACATCAAAGAGGTAGAAACAGGGTCCCCAGAAAGATCAGAGGGTTTTACTTCTGGGCTTAAGAGATTTATAAATAATCAAGAGGTGTTGCTTAACACATTCATGTTTCCTTGATCTATTTGGCCTGATAAAGGATGATATGATGCCTTGGGCTAATAGAGCAGTACCTGGGTTGGCACACATGTTAAGTTGCATCCATTTTTTAACTTCTTTCAGAAGGTATCATCAGCTGAATATAACTTCAAGAAGCCTGGCATACAGTTAAGAGAGGAATTTATCTACAAGCAATATTGCCTAATAGTATGGGTTCCACAGATTGCACCCATACAGCACCCAGAACACACAATTTCATTTTCTCAATGTGCAAGTTGTATGTGGCCATTCCATGTGCATACAGTGTCAATGCATCATTCCCTGATATCACAACTGATATATATTAAATCACCTTGCCTTCTTTGACAGTTTTGAGAATGGAAAATTCCCTGATGGATTGTTGCTGGGTAAGTCAACTCATACATGAAGCCTATCATTACTTTTCCCCACAAATCATCACATATTTCTGCAAAGTAACATCTGCTCTCCACAAAAACAACAACATTATATGTGTTTATACTATGCTAGTGTTGTATGCTCCACACCTGGATGCAGAGTATATGCATATATTGTATAATTTTACAAGACATATATAAAATGTAAAGGTAAAGATATTAAAATATAGAAATCACAAGCAAACACACACACAAACATGTTTTTTTAAACAAAAGATCAGGTTTAGACTGGAATTTTTTAAGCTGATTTGAAGTGCCTATATGGAAACTGCATGAAAACTGTCTGCTTGGGTAAATAGTTTTTAACAAAAGTAATATAACCCACTGATGGTGTTGGTGAAAATTGTTACATTTTATCATTAAATTCCTTTCTGCATACATACATACATAAAATACATTTTATCATTAAAATCCTTTCTGCGTGGTGCATAGCCGTAAAACCTCTATCTATGTGGTTATTGATTGCTTTGAAAAAACATTTTTACCCTTAAGAGATTTTATTGTATTTAACATAAATGCTATTACAGTTTCATTATGCAACTGCATTTGCTCTATTGGAATAATGAATGCTGGAGGAGATGTGTATGTGTAGTGTAAGCAGGCTGACTAAATATAGAATTTAGATTACCCAGCTCACAGGTAGGCTGATCTAGAACATTGCATATATAAGAGTGAGAATGGGATAAAGAAAAATGAAGCAATGAAGTGGATAGCATATCATCAGGAATCAGGAATGTTTACAAAAGCATGGGAGTGTCAGCCACACATGCATTTTTTAAAATAATTTTGTCTACCAGTCTGCAAGCAGTGATTCATTAGAATCTGTAGATATGATATATGGTAACTGTTGTGGATTGTCTTAATTATTTTTGCTTTATTGATCATGTTGAATCTGCAAGAGAGGAAAAAGACAAAGGTTAGGTATTGCATAATGGCCTGTGTGTCCAATTCCAATTGTTAACAGCAATCATTTTAAGAACATGTGAGTGTGATAGACATCATGGCATTCATTGCACAGCAATGTGTATCATTAATGTGTAATACTTAAAGTGCAAATGTCCCTGTCTTTCAGCATGTTTTTCATTATATATCACCCAATAGACTATTTTACTTTAAACTGTATTGTCAACTGGTGTTATTCAGATGTATTATCAGATGTAAAGTAATGAACCTTCTGGACATTTATGTTTGGGGACGGAGCCATCTTTATTAACAGCAATCGGCTAGATTACGAGTTTTGCGTTATGAGCGGCTCAGTGCTAACTTGCAAGTTATTGTCACCGCTCACCTCCCTATAGCGCTGCTATTACAGGTTTGCAAAAACCCGGCGTTAGCAGGCAATATGGGAGCGTTGAGCAAAATTGAGCTCTACACCGCACACAAACACCAGCGCTGCTGTGAGCTGGATTTACGTGCCCGTGCACAATTTCCCCATAGACATCAATGGGGAGAGCCGGCTGAAAAAAAGCCTAACACCCGCAATAAAGGAGCGTAAAGCTCTGTAACGCAGCCCCATTGATTCCTATGGGGAAAGAAAATGTATGTTTACACCTAACATCCTAACATAAACCCCCAGTCTAAACACCCCTAATCTGCCACCCCTGACATCGCCAACACCTACATTATACTTAACCCGTAATCTGCTGCCCCGACATCGCTGACACCTACATTACACTTATTAACCCCTAATCTGCTGCCCCCAACATCGCCACCTACCTACACTTATTAACCCCTAATCTGCTGCCCCCAATGTCCTTGCTACCTACATTACACTTATTAACCCCTAATCTGCCACCCCCAACATTGCCGCCACTATACTAAAGTCATTAACCCCTAAACCTAACCCTAAGTATAAGTCTAACCCTAGCCCTAACACCAACTAACTTTAATATAATTAACATAAATCTAAATAAAAAATCCTATCATTAACTAAATAATACCTATTTGAAACTAAATACTTACCTATAAAATAAACTGTAAGCTAGCTACAATATAACTTATAGCTACATTGTATCTATCTTAGGTTTTAATTTTATTTCACAGGCAAGTTTGTATTTATTTTATCTAGGTAGAATAGTTACTAAATAGTTATTAACTATTTACTAACTACCTAGTTAAAATAAATACCAATTTACCTGTAAAATAAAACCTAACCTGAGTTACACTAACACCTAACCTTACACTACAATTAAATAAATTACATTAATTAAATACAATTAACTAAATTACAAAAAAAACAAACACTAAATTACACAAAATAAAAAATAAATTATCAAATATTTAAACTAATTACACCTAATCTAATAGCCCTATCAAAATAAAAAAGCCCCCCCCAAATAAAAAAACCCTTGCCTAAACTAAACTGCCAATAGCCCTTAAAAGGGCCTTTTGTGGGGCATTGTCCCAAAGAAATCAGCTCTTTTACCTGTAAAAAAAAAAATACAAACAACCCCATAACAGTAAAACCCACCACCCACACAACCAAACCCCCAAATAAAAGCCTAACTAAAAAAACCTAAGCTCCCCATTGCCCTGAAAAGGGCATTTGTATGGGCATTGCCCTTAAAAGGGCATTTAGCTCTTTTTCTGCCCAAACCCTAAGCTAAAAATAAAAGCCACTCAATAAACCCTTAAAAAAACCTAACACCCGAAGATCCACTTACAGTTTTTGAAGACCGGACATCCATCCTCAACGAAGTGGAAGAAGTCCTCATCAAAGCCGGCAGAAGTCTTCATCCAAGCAGGCCGAAGTCTTCATCCAAGCCGGCAGAAGTCTATCTTCATCCATCCAGCGCGAAGCAGCTCCATCTTCAAGACATCCTCTTCTAACGACGGCTAACGAAGAATGAAGGTTCATCCAAGATGGTGTCCCTTGAATTCCGATTGGCTGATAGAATTCAATCCTATAGGCTGATCCAATCAGCCAATAGGATTGAGCTTGCATTCTATTGGCTGTTCCAATTAGATTAGGTGTAATTAGTTTAAATATTTGATAATTTATTTTTTATTTTGTGTAATTTAGTGTTTGTGTTTTTTGAAATTTAGTTAATTGTATTTAATTAATGTAATTTATTTAATTGTATTGTAAGGTTAGGTGTTAGTGTAACTCAGGTTAGGTTTTATTTTACAGGTAAATTAGTATTTATTTTATAAAACATAAGCTAGATACAATGTAACTATTAGTTATATTGTAGCTAGCTTAGGGTTTATTTTACATGTATTTAGTTTTAAATAGGTATTATTTATTTAATGATAGTAATTTTTATTTAGATGTATTTTAATGCAACCTACATTATATTTATTAACCCCTAATCTGCCACCCCCAACGTCGCAGCCACTATTCTAAATGTATTAAGCCCTAAACCACCTAAGTCTAACCCTAACACCCCCTAACTTAAATATAATTTAAATAAATCTAAATAAAAATGACTATTATTACCTAAATAATTCCTATTTAAAACTAAATACATACCTGTAAAATAAACCCTAAGCTAGCTACAATAAAACTAATAGTTACATTGCAGCTAGCTTAGGGTTTATTTTTATTTTACAGGCAAGTTTGTATTTATTTTAACTAGGTAAAATAGTTACTAAATAGTTATTAACTATTTAATAACTACCTAGTTCAAATAAATAAAAAGTTACCTGTAAAATAAAATTTAACCTAAGTTACACTAACACCTAACACTACACTGCAATTAAATCAATTATCTAAATTAAATACAATTAAATAAATTAAATTAAATTATCTAAATCACAAAACCCCCCACTAAATTACAGAAAATAAAAAACAAATTACAAGATATTTAAACTAATTACACCTAATCTAATAGCCCTATCAAAATAAAAAGCCCCCCCCAAAATATAAAAAAAGCCCTAGCCTAAACTAAACTATCAATGGTCCTTAAAAGGGCCTTTTGCTGGGCATTGCCCCAAAGAAATCAGCTCTTTTATCTGCAAAAAAAAAAAAATACAAACAACCCCCCCAACAGTAAAACCCAGCACCCACACAACCAACCTCCAAAATAAAAGCCTAACTAAAAAAACCTAAGCTCCCCATTGCCCTAAAAAGGGCATTTGGATGGGCATTGCCCTTAAAATTGCATTTAGCTCTATTGCAGGCCCAAAGCCCTAACCTAAAAAATAAACCCACCCAATACACCCTTAAAAAAATCATAACACTAACCCCCGAAGATTCACTTACCGGGAGAAGTCTTCATCAAAGCGGCAAGATGTCCTCAACGAAGCCGGCAGAAGTGGTCCTCCAGACGGGCAGAAGTGGTCCTCCAGATGGGCAGAAGTCTTCATCCAGATGGCATCTTCTATCTTCATCCTTCCGGCGCGGAGCGGCTCCATCTTCAAGAGATCCGACACGGAGAACCCTCTTTATCCGACGGACTAACGACGAATGAAGGTACCTTTAAATGACATTATCCAAGATGGCATCCCTTAGATTCCGATTGGCTGATAGAATCATATTAGCCAATCGGAATTAAGGTAGAAAAAATCCTACTGGCTGATCCAATCTGCCAATAGGATTGAGCTGGCATTCTATTGGCTGTTCCAATCAGCCAATAGAATGCCAGTTCAATCCTATTGGCTGATTGCATGAGCCAATAGGATTTTTTCTACCTTAATTCTGATTGGCTGATAGAATTCCATCAGCCAATCGGAATTGAAGGGATGCCATCTTGGATGACGTCATTTAAAGGAAACTTCATTCAGTCGTCGGCCGTGGACAGAAGAGGATGCTCCACGTCGGATGTCTTGAAGATGGACCCGCTCCGTGCCGGATGGATGAAGATAGAAGATGCCATCTGGTTGAAGACTTCTGCCTGTCTGGAGGACCACTTCTGCCCGGTTGGATGAAGACTTCTGCCCGTCTGGAGGTTAGGTTAGGTTTTATTTTACAGGTAAATTTGTCTTTATTTTAACTAAGTAGTTATTAAATAATTAATAACTATTTAATAACTATTCTACCTAGTTAAATAAATACAAACTTGCCTGTAAAATAAAAATAAACCCTAAGCTAGCTACAATGTAACTATTAGTTATATTGCAGCTAGCTTAGGGTTTATTTTATAGGGCCTAGATTTGGAGTTTTGTCGGTAACGACCCGCGTAGCTAACGCTGGCTTTTTTCTGGCCGCACCATAAAAATAACTCTGGTATTGAGAGTCCACAAAAAGGCTGCGTTAGGCTCCAAAAAAAGAGCGTAGAGCATTTTTAATGCAGCTTCAACTCTCGATACCAGAGTTGCTTATGCAAGCGGCCAGCCTCAAAAACGTGCTAGTGCATGATTCCCCCATAGGAAACAATGGGGCTGTTTGATCTGAAAAAAAACCTAATACCTGCAAAAAAGCCGCGTTCAGCTCTTAACACAGCCCCATTGTTTGCTATGGGGAAACACTTCCTTCGTCTGCACCTAACACCCTAACATGTACCCCGAGTCTACACACCCCTAACCTTACACTTATTAACCCCTAATCTGCCGCCCCCGCTATCGCTGACCCCTGCATTTTATTTTTAACCCCTAATCTGCCGCTCCGTAAACCGCCGCTACTTACATTATCCTTATGTACCCCTAATCTGCTGCCCCTAACACCGCCGACCCCTATATTATATTTATTAACCCCTAATCTGCCCCCCACAACGTCGCCTCCACCTGCCTACACTTATTAACCCCTAATCTGCTGAGCGGACCTGAGCGCTACTATAATAAAGTTATTAACCCCTAATCCGCCTCACTAACCCTATAATAAATAGTATTAACCCCTAATCTGCCCTCCCTAACATCGCCGACACCTAACTTCAAACATTAACCCCTAATCTGCCGACCAGAGCTCACCGCTACTATAATAAATGTATTAACCCCTAAAGCTAAGTCTAACCCTAACACTAACACCCCCCTAAGTTAAATATAATTTTTATCTAACGAAATTAATTAACTCTTATTAAATAAATTATTCCTATTTAAAGCTAAATACTTACCTGTAAAATAAATCTAATATAGCTACAATATAAATTATAATTACATTGTAGCTATTTTAGGATTAATATTTATTTTACAGGCAACTTTGTAATTATTTTAACCAGGTACAATAGCTATTAAATAGTTAAGAACTATTTAATAGTTACCTAGTTAAAATAATAACAAAATTACCTGTAAATAAATCCTAACCTAAGTTACAATTAAACCTAACACTATACTATCATTAAATTAATTAAATAAAATACCTACAATTACCTACAATTAAACCTAACACTACACTATCAATAAATAAATTAAATACAATTCCTACAAATAACTACAATGAAATAAACTAACTAAAGTACAAAAAATAAAAAAGAACTAAGTTACAAAAAATAAAAAAATATTTACAAACATAAGAAAAATATTACAACAATTTTAAACTAATTACACCTACTCTAAGCCCCCTAATAAAATAACAAAGACCCCCAAAATAACAAAATGCCCTACCCTATTATAAATGACTACATTTCAAAGCTCTTTTACCTTACCAGCCCTGAACAGGGCCCTTTGCGGGGCATGCCCCAAAAAATTCAGCTCTTTTGCCTGTAAAAAGAAACATACAATACCCCCCCCCCCCAACATTACAACCCACCACCCACATACCCCTAATCTAACCCAAACCCCCCTTAAATAAACCTAACACTAAGCCCCTGAAGATCTTCCTACCTTGTCTTCACCCTACCAGGTTCACCGATCCGTCCTGAAGAGCTCCTCCGATGTCCTGATCCAAGCCCAAGCGGGGGGCTGAAGAGGACCATGATCCGGCTGAAGTCTTCATCCAAGCGGGAGCTGAAGAGGTCAATGATCCGGCTGAAGTCTTCATCCAAGCAGGAGCTGAAGAGGTCCATGATCCGGATGAAGTCTTCTATCAACGGCATCTTCAATCTTTTTTCTTCCGGATCCATCTTGCAGACCTCCGACGCGGAACATCCTCTTCTTCCGACGCCTACTAGCCGAATGACGGTTCCTTTAAGGGACGTCATCCAAGATGGCGTCCCTCGAATTCCGATTGGCTGATAGGATTCTATCAGCCAATCGGAATTAAGGTAGGAATATTCTGATTGGCTGATGGAATCAGCCAATCAGAATCAAGTTCAATCCGATTGGCTGATTCGATCGGCCAATCAGATTGAGCTTGCATTCTATTGGCTGTTCCGATCAGCCAATAGAATGTGAGCTCAATCTGATTGGCTGCAAGATGGATCCGGAAGAAAGAAGATTGAAGATGCCGTTGATAGAAGACTTCATCCGGATCATGGACCTCTTCAGCTCCCGCTTGGATGAAGACTTCAGCCGGATCATGGACCTCTTCAGCTCCCGCTTGGATGAAGACTTCAGCCGGATCATGGACCTCTTCAGCCCCCCGCTTGGGCTTGGATCAGGACATCGGAGGAGCTCTTCAGGACGGATCGGTGAACCTGGTAGAGTGAAGACAAGGTAGGAAGATCTTCAGGGGCTTAGTGTTAGGTTTATTTAAGGGGGGTTTGGGTTAGATTAGGGGTATGTAGGTGGTGGGTTGTAATGTTGGGGGGGGTATTGTATGTTTTTTTTTACAGGCAAAAGAGCTGAATTTCTTGGGGCATGCCCCGCAAAGGGCCCTGTTCAGGTCTGGTAAGGTAAAAGAGCTTTGAAATGTAGTAATTTATAATAGGGTAGGGCATTTTGTTATTTTGGGGGTCTTTGTTATTTTATTAGGGGGCTTAGAGTAGGTGTAATTAGTTTAAAATTGTTTTAATATTTTTCTTATGTTTGTAAAAAAAAATTATTTTTTGTAACTTAGTTCTTTTTTATTTTTTGTACTTTAGTTAGTTTATTTCATTGTAGTTATTTGTAGGAATTGTATTTAATTTATTTATTGATAGTGTAGTGTTAGGTTTAATTGTAGGTAATTGTAGGTATTTTATTTAATTAATTTAATGATAGTATAGTGTTAGGTTTAATTGTAACTTAGGTTAGGATTTATTTTACAGGTAATTTTGTTATTATTTTAACTAGGTAACTATTAAATAGTTCTTAACTATTTAATAGCTATTGTACCTGGTTAAAATAATTACAAAGTTGCCTGTAAAATAAATATTAATCCTAAAATAGCTACAATGTAATTATAATTTATATTGTAGCTATATTAGGATTTATTTTACAGGTAAGTATTTAGCTTTAAATAGGAATAATTTATTTAATAAGAGTTAATTAATTTCGTTAGATAAAAATTATATTTAACTTAGGGGGGTGTTAGTGTTAGGGTTAGACTTAGCTTTAGGGGTTAATACATTTATTATAGTAGCGGTGAGCTCCGGTCGGCAGATTAGGGGTTAATGTTTGAAGTTAGGTGTCGGCGATGTAAGGGAGGGCAGATTAGGGGTTTATACTATTTATTATAGGGTTAGTGATGTGGATTAGGGGTTAATAACTTTATAATAGTAGCGGTGCGGTCCGCTCGGCAGATTAGGGGTTAATAAGTGTAGGCAGGTGGAGGCGACGTTGTGGGGGGCAGATTAGGGGTTAATAAATATAATATAGGGGTCGGCGGTGTTAGGGGCAGCAGATTAGGGGTACATAGCTATAATGTAGGTGGCGGCGCTTTGCGGTCAGCAGATTAGGGGTTAATTATTGTAGGTAGCTGACGGCGACGTTGTGGGGGGCAGGTTAGGGGTTAATAAATATAATACAGGGGTCAGCGGTGTTAGGGGCAGCAGATTAGGGGTACATAAGTATAACGTAGGTGGCGGTCGGCAGATTAGGGGTTAAAAAAATTTATTCGAGTGGCGGCGATATGGGGGGGGCCTCAGTTTAGGGGTACATAGGTAGTTTATGGGTGTTAGTGTACTTTAGAGTACAGTAGTTAAGAGTTTTATGAACCGGCGTTAGCCCAGAAAGCTCTTAACTACTGACTTTTTTCCTGCGGCTGGAGTTTTGTCGTTAGATGTCTAACGCTCACTTCAGCCACGACTCTAAATACCGGAGTTAGAAAGATCCCATTGAAAAGATAGGATACGCAATTTACGTAAGGGGATCTGCGGTATGGAAAAGTCGCGGCTGAAAAGTGAGCGTTAGACCCTATTTTGGGTGACTCCAAATACCGGAGTTAGCCTAAAACCAGCGTTAGGAGCCTCTAACGCTGGTTTTCACGGCTAACGCCAAACTCCAAATCTAGGCCTAGGTAAGTATTAAGTTTTAAATAGGAATTATTTAGCTAATTGTAGTAATTTTATTTAGATTTATTAAAATTATATTTAAGTTAGGGGGTGTTAGAGTTAGGGTTAGACTTTGGTTTAGGGGTTAATAACTTTATTATAGTGGCGGCGATATTGGGGGCGGCAGATTAGGGGTTAATAAATGTAGGTAGGTTGCGGCGACATTGTGGGCAGCAGAGTAGGGGTTAAGAAATAAAATGTAGGTGTCGGCGATGTTGGGGGCGGCAGATTAGGGGTTCATAAGTATAATGTAGGTGGCGTCGGTGTCCGGAGCAGCAGATTAGGGGTTAATAATATAATGCAGGTGTCGGCGATGTTGGGGGCAGCAGATTAGGGGTTAATAAGTGTAAGATATGGGGTGTTTAGACTCGGGGTTCATGTTAGGGTGTTAGGTGTAGACATAAATGTATTTTCTACATAGGAGCTTTACGCTGCTTTTTTACAGGTGTTAGGTGTTAGTTTTTTTTTCAGCTGGCTCTCCCCCATTGATTCCTATGGGGAAATCGTGCACAAGCACGTTTTACAGGTCACCGCTAACGTAAGCAGCACTGGTATTGAGGTGAGATGTGGAGCAAAATTTTGCTCTACGCTCACTTTTTTGAGGCTAACGCAGGGTTTGTAAAAACCTGTAAAACCAGTGTTGTCTGTAAGTGAGCGGTGAGCATAAACTGCTCGTTAGCACCGCACAGTCTCACAACTTGTAATCTAGGCAACTGTAAAGTATACTAACTGATCCATATATCTATTTTTTTACTGTATGTTTTAATAATGTTTATAAACATTTTTATAATATTTCATATGTAAGATTACAAAGTTTTCACAAGTGCTAACCCGACCTTTTTAAATGTAAATTGCAAAACATGATGTGCAAAAAGCACATTTTACATTCCTATGTTCTTCACATAGAAATTTCTTTACTTTTTATTATTAAATATATATTTCTATATATATCTGATAATGTTCATTTAAAACACATATATATACCTATACATCTATAGGCATAGATATACAGGTATAGGTTTATATATAAAGTTATGTATATACTGTATATATATATATATATATATATATATATATATATATATATATATATATATATACAGTATATATATATATATATATATACACAATATATATATATATATATATATATATATATATATATATATATATGCATTTACAATAAAAAGGACATTTTCCTGTAAGTGAAGAACATTGGAATTTGAAATATTTACAGTAAATATACAGTAAAACACCTAAAAATTTAAATACATATGTACCTTATATCTTTTAGCCCTTATAACTTTTAAAATGCAATTTTTATATACTTTTTATCAGATAGTGTTAAGAATAAATAGAACATATTCTTCTATGTAAGGAACATTGGAATGTGAAATATTCATAATTCATGTCCAGTTTAGCGCACTTGAATAAACAATGTCGGTTTAGTGCGCAAATATGGGTGTTAGTTTTTTCTTTCTTTCCATTTTTATACTCCTTTGAAGTCTATGGGAGAAGTTAACGTGGTCACAATATTTTTATAGCGCATATTAGGTTTACACTCGCGTGCACATTTTTCACTATTATTACGAGCACAACCCGATGTGTGCAAAAAAACTCCATGTGTGCTCTACTAAACGTGAGTTTACTCATCACCTTAAGATCTATTTATTCTGGATCAAACAATATTGGGCCATGTGGCGCTTCTGTCTTTTCTCTTCATAGATTGCTGCTCCTGGATCCTGGCCTGGATCATCACAGATAGCTGCCTCCCATCCCAATAGAGACTTTCACTTTATTATCACTGTGTTTGTTTTTGATTGTTTATTACTTTTACCCTGTATCACATTGCTATCGATTAACACTGTATAATATTGCACATTGTATGATTTATCACTTTAAAACCACATTGACACTGGTTCCCACAGTATATCACCTTGATTTATCACTTTAGCATTTTTTAATATTAATCTAACATCTAGATACATAAGTATAGAATTATTATAGAAGTATAGAATTATTTGGTCACATCTTCTCTCCTACACTTAGGGCGCCCCCTCTTTTTCTTTTTTAGCGTAGTATACGCTCAAGCGAGAGTGCTAAATTGCGCTCCACTTGTAATTTATCCCTTATCATTCAAATGTTCTTTACATACCTGGAAATTTTATTTTTATTGTAAATATATGTATATAGAAGAGACAAGCACTCCGGACTCCAGTCCAATTGCCCGGGGTGCAGCAGAGGAGATGCATAACAAGTAAGTGCACTCACCAGAACTTATCACAAGCTTTATTTCCTAAATGTGAACGTTTTTCAGGGGGTTTAGCCCCTTCCTCAGACAAACAAAAATACAGATAAACTTACCCCAACACAAAACACAGTTTTAAATGAACAAACACCATCACTCACGCTCTCCTGGGTAGGGCGCCACTCACCTGGTGACATCACCATCCCAGGCAACATGGGTTTCTGGTCTGAAATGCACAGTGAAGAATAACACAGTGAATATACATAAAAGACATTGCACCAAATAACGCAGCATATATCAAGTGTCAAAATGATCCAACCTGTCAAAGAAATATATCCGTTTTATATGTACTAACAATTAATTATAGCCATCAGGGACAGGACACGTAAAACTGGAACCGGCCTAAGCATAGACAGCCAATCAGGATATATAACAGGATGAATAATATTCATGTCGGAACAGTCGATCTATCATATATTGGCAGTGCTATGCTATCAAGTGAGACACAGGCAGGCTATTACAAGAGGGCATAGGCACAATATAAAAGTATAATGTGTCTAAAGGCTGGAACCGGCATGAGGGTAAGACAGCCAATCAAGAGTGGCCTGTGGCTATGGCAACAATAAAATAAATAAAATGCCAAAGCCCCAGATCATTCAAAAGTTGGCGGTATTAAACCAGAAAAAAACTGTCATAGTATTGTACAGATATAAGCGGTGCACACTACCATTAGATAGATATTGTAACTATACCTACACATTATACCAGATTACTACCTCACACATGTTTTTACCATCAAGTAATAAACACCAAAGGAACTACGAAGGATCTCGAAGCCCTTCAGATCAATATACATCATATCTCTAGCAAAAACTATCAATATTAAGAGAATCTCATTACAGACCACACAGAATATCAAAAAATGGAACATCCAAAATCACAGAAAATCCGTATTATGTGTAGCCAGTAAGGTGATTAAATATAAACAAAAGATAGCCAACAGCAAACAGCAGAAAAACGGCAGCATTACAGCATATCTACAAAGCACTAATGTATCGGATAACAACAGTATAATCTAGCAGGACCAAGCTTGTACAGCCTAAACAACTGTAATAAATGGCTAATATGATCCAAAGTCAACCAAAGCATAGGGAATGTACAAAAAAACACATTATTGTATAACATTTCAAAGCATAATAATACACCAATAAATGCAAACCAGTGTGACCCCAAACCAGCCAGTCAGCATAATGGATCTTAAAAGACACACTTGCCAGTCCAACTGTGTGTTAAGCCCATTGGGGATTAAGGTATCCAACACATAGGTCCAGCGTGCTTCTCTTCTCAGGAGCTTGGTATTCCTATCCTCACCCCTGGCTAAAGGAGGGACATGGTCTATGATGGTATACTTTAATTATTTGACCGTATGTTTCTTCTCAACAAAATGACAGACAATGGGCTGGTCTGAAGTGCCCCTATTCAAGGCTGTCCTTATTGCAGACAGATGGTTTGCCATGCGAGTACGCAAGTCATCAGTGGTCTTACCCATATAAAATATACCACAAATACAATGCAACAAATAAACAATATATGTGGTAGTTCACGTCATCTTGTATTTGTGAAAAAACTTCTGCCGTTTCTGCGGGTGAGTGAAATATTGGCCTGTTATAAGACCACTGCAAGTGGTACAGCATATACAACGAAACAGGCCTTTTTTCTCAGTCTTGAGCCAGGAGCTCTTGTTGTAGCTTATAGTTGGGTCAGTTTTAACCAAAGCGTCCCTTAGGGACCTGGAGCGTCTAAAGCCAATTCTTGGTGGAGCCATCTTTTTGAATGGCAGGGAATGATCGGTAGACATAATATGCTAGTTGTCCCAAAGATGTTTGCCAATCAACCAATCAACAAACATCATTCTTTCCTCTGAAGCATCCTTTTTGTTTTGTTCCTCGTCAGACATTAGGGCCTGAGCCTGCAGCTAGAGCAGTTTTGGGGGTAACCCCTTTGGGCAAATCTATTCTCCATCTCTAGCAGTTGTTTATCTTTGTTAGAATCCACTGAGTTGTTACGAATGGCTCGCTGAAGTTGAGACTTGGGTAAGGCACTTTTCAATGCTGGTGAATGGCAGGAGGTATAGTGTAGCAAAGAGCTCCGGTCTGTATCCTTTCTGAAAAGAGTAGACTGTATTTTGTCCATATCCTTAAACAAACGTATATCCAAGAACTCTATGCCTTTTTTTGAAAACTGCATTTTAAATTTTAGGGCCAAGGCAGATGTATTAAGTTGTTCATACCACAGTAGTAATTCTTGTTCTGTGCCACTCCAGATTAGCAGCAGATCATCTATGTACCATCTATAGAATTTGATTTGATGGTCCGTGAACAACTCCGTATCCATAGTTTCAAATTTTGCCATGTAGAGTTTGGCATACGATAGGGCCACATTAGACAGTTGCCTGAATTCCATCCGTATGAGATATCACAGTACAGGGAGTGCAGAATTATTAGGCAAATGAGTATTTTGACCACATCATCCTCTTTATGCATGTTGTCTTACTCCAAGCTGTATAGGCTCGAAAGCCTACTACCAATTAAGCATATTAGGTGATGTGCATCTCTGTAATGAGAAGGGGTGTGGTCTAATGACATCAACACCCTATATCAGGTGTGCATAATTATTAGGCAACTTCCTTTCCTTTGGCAAAATGGGTCAAAAGAAGGACTTGACAGGGTCAGAAAAGTCAAAAATAGTGAGATATCTTGCAGAGGGATGCAGCACTCTTAAAATTGCAAAGCTTCTGAAGCGTGATCATCGAACAATCAAGCGTTTCATTCAAAATAGTCAACAGGGTCGCAAGAAGCGTGTGGAAAAACCAAGGCGCAAAATAACTGCCCATGAACTGAGAAAAGTCAAGCGTGCAGCTGCCAAGATGCCACTTGCCACCAGTTTGGCCATATTTCAGAGCTGCAACATCACTGGAGTGCCCAAAAGCACAAGGTGTGCAATACTCAGAGACATGGCCAAGGTAAGAAAGGCTGAAAGACGACCACCACTGAACAAGACACACAAGCTGAAACGTCAAGACTAGGCCAAGAAATATCTCAAGACTTATTTTTCTAAGGTTTTATGGACTTATCAAATGAGAGTGAGTCTTGATGGGCCAGATGGATGGACCCGTGGCTGGATTGGTAAAGGGCAGAGAGCTCCAGTCCGACTCAGCCGCCAGCAAGGTGGAGGTGGAGTACTGGTTTTGGCTGGTATCATCAAAGATGAGCTTGTGGGGCCTTTTCGGGTTGAGGATGGAGTCAAGCTCAACTCCCAGTCCTACTGCCAGTTTCTGGAAGACACCTTCTTCAAGCAGTGGTACAGGAAGAAGTCTGCATCCTTCAAGAAAAACATGATTTTCATGCAGGAAAATGCTCCATCACACGCGTCCAAGTACTCCACAGCGTGGCTGGCAAGAAAGGGTATAAAAGAAGAAAATCTAATGACATGGCCTCCTTGTTCACCTGATCTGAACCCCATTGAGAACCTGTGGTCCATCATCAAATGTGAGATTTACAAGGAGGGAAAACAGTACACCTCTCTGAACAGTGTCTGGGAGGCTGTGGTTGCTGCTGCACGCAATGTTGATGGTGAACAGATCAAAACACTGACAGAATCCATGGATGGCAGGCTTTTGAGTGTCCTTGCAAAGAAAGGTGGCTATATTGGTCACTGATTTGTTTTTGTTTTGTTTTTGAATGTCAGAAATGTATATTTGTGAATGTTGAGATGTTATATTGGTTTCACTGGTAAAAAAAAATAATTGCAATGGGTATATATTTGTTTTTTGTTAAGTTGCCTAATAATTATGCACAGTAATAGTCACCTGCACACACAGATATCCCCCTAAAATAGCTAAAACTAAAAACAAACTAAAAACTACTTCCAAAAATATTCAGCTTTGATATTAATGAGTTTTTTGGGTTCATTGAGAACATGGTTGTTGTTCAATAATAAAATTAATCCTCAAAAATACAACTTGCCTAATAATTCTGCACTCCCTGTATATATATATATATATATATATATATATATATATATATATATATATATCTTCATCCGCACATGGTATAGTAGATATCTGTTCAAGAAGCATTGCTGAGTCTCGTAGAAAACTGTCCATATCTCTGACCAATAGTTGCAGGAATGAATCCACATAATGTGCAATTGGCTATTGAAGAGAACCGACAGCAGACACTATCGGTCTGTCCGGTGGGTTAGATAAACTCTTGTTGATTTTTGGTAAAGTATACAGAATTGGAATCCTTGGATAGCTTACAATCAGATAATCCAATGTTGTTTTATTTAATATATTTGTTTCAAATTGCTTCAGTAGATAAGTATCAATCTCATCTTTGTATCTCATAGTGGGGTCCCCAGGAAGTCTGGAATACATCCAGACATCATTTAATTGGCTCAGAATTTAAGCCCTGTAATCCTTGTAGTTGAGTTGAGCAGTGCACCACCTTTGTCCGCCTCCCTAACGATGATGGAATTGTCATCTGTAAGTTGTTTAAGCACCATTCTCTCTTCCTTACTAAGGTTATTAAAGGTGATTTTCTTATGTTCTTCAACGGTCTGTTCCATTCCTGAGTGTACCAATGGAGCATATGGGCATATACTTGCATTTAGGGGAGACGGGATCATATGTAGATTTCCCTTGAAATTTCTCCATTTCAGTTTGTTGGAACTGAAATTTCTCCTTTAACCGGAGTTGTCATTGAAATCTCTGGTTATCCACATACAAATTTAAACTGTAGGAGCTAAAGGTAGGGATAAAAGAAAGTCCTGTATTAAGGACCCGATGTTCAATCGGGGTCAACCTGTGGTCACTTAGATTTATCACAATGTCCACCTCTGGTACATCCACTGTCTTCTGAACAAACCTCCCCCCCCCCCGCTTTGTGTGGGCCCTCTGCCTATTCTATTTTTTTACCTTGTTTGTACCCCACTGGGAATCTTTGTTGTGTCACTGGTTGGACCAGATGCTTGTTCCCCCTCTGAACCTGAGCCATAGCTATCCAGTGTTAAGGTGACGTTGTCTCTGGTAGCGTTGGCGTCTGGGGCGGGAATAGTAGTCCCTCTGTCTTTCCTGTCCCATTTGCAGCCATCTGGGAATCTCTGTTGTGTCACTGGTTGGACCAGATGCTTGTTCCCCCTCTGAACCTGAGCCATAGCTATCCAGTGTTAAGGTGACGTTGTTGGCGTCTGGGGCGGGGCACATTTCGGATTCTAAAACCCCTTGGTATGAAACCCTTTCGGTAGTACTCCAACAAGTAGGTGCCATGTAATACCAGATCCTTCTCTCTCTGTTTAAGCTTTACCAAATGTGTGAATAAATACAGAGGTTTTTCTGTTGTAGGGCCAGTAGGTAAAGCCCCAACGAGGATCTGTGTTGCATCCTCCTTTGTAAAGTGGAAAGTAGTAGCCCCAGCCACTGTATCCTCTTTGGGAATTATCAATTTCTGTTCCATAGTTTTGGAATGAACAGACAAGGCATATGCCAGCTGTTAAACAAACTCCCATTGCAAGTAGGCCCAATCACCAAAATGAAGTGAAAAAACAGTTATGTCTGATGTTGTAATCCTATGTTGTTGGGTTCTATAGCCAAGGTAATCATATATCACCTTATATCTATCTAGATTGGATTGATTGGAACAGCCAATAGAATGCCAGCTCAAACCTATTGGCTGATTGGATCAGCTAATAGGATTGAACTTCAATCCTATTGGCTGATTGCATCAGCCAATAGGATTTTTCCTACCTTAATTCGGAACCTTCATTCTTCAGTCGCCGTGGAAAGAAGAGGATGCTCTGCATCGGATGTTTTGAAGATGGACCCGCTCTGTGCCGGATGAATATAGAAGATGCCGTTTGGATGACGACTTCTGCCTGTCTGGAGGACCACTTCTGCCCGTCTGGAGGACCACTTCTGCTGGATTCATTGAGGACTTCGGCCTGGTTGGATGAAGACTTCTCCCGGTAAGATGATCTTCAAGGGGTTAGTGTTAGGTTTTTTAAAAGGGGTATTGGGTGGGTTTTAGAGTAGGGTTGGTTGTGTGGATGGTGGGTTTTAATGTTGGGGGGGATTTGTAATTTTTTTTACAGGTAAAAGAGCTGATTACTTTGGGGCAATGCCCCGCAAAAGGCCCTTTTAAGGGCTATTTGTAATTTAGTGTAGGGTAGGGCTTTTTTATTTTGGGGGGGCTTTTTTATTTTGTTAGGGGGATTAGATTAGGTGTAATTAGTTTAAAAATCATGTAATTTGTTTATTATTTTCTGTAATTTAGTGGGGTTTTTTTTTTTGTACTTTAGCTAATTTTATTTAATTGTATTTAATTGTATTTTATTTAGGGAATTAATTTAATTGTAGTGTAGTGTTAGGTGTTAGTGTAACGTTTTATTTTACAGGTACTTTTGTATTTATTTTAACTAGGCAGTTATTAAATAGTTAATAACTATTTTATAACTATTCTACCTAGTTAAAATAAATACAAACTTGCCTGTAAAATAAAAATAAACCCTAAGCTAGATACAATGTAACTATTAGTTATATTGTAGCTAGCTTATGGTTTATTTTACAGGTAAGTATTTAGTTTTAAATAGGAATAATTTAGTTGATTATAGTTATTTTATTTAGATTTATTATATTTAAGTTAGGGGGTGTTAGGTTTATGGTTAGACTTAGATTTAGAGGTTAATAAATTTAATACAGTGGCGGCGACGTTGGGTGCAAGCAGATTAGGGGTTAATAAATGTAGTTAGGTGGTGGCGATGTTATGGCCGGCAGATTAGGGGTTAATAATATTTAACTAATGTTTGCAAGGAGGGAGTGCAGCGGTTTAGGGGTTAATATGTTTATTATAGTCACGGCGACGTTGGGGGCAGGAGATTAGGGGTTAATAAATGTAGGTAGGTGGTGGCGACATTGGGGGCGACAGATTAGGGGTTAATAAATATAATGTAGGGTCGGCGATGTTGGGGGCAGCAGATTAGGGGTTCATAAGTATAATGTAGGGGGTGGTGGTGTCCGGAGCTGCAGATTAGGGGTTAATAATATAATGTAGGTTGCGGCGATGTCTGGGCTGCAGATTAGGGGTTAATAAGTGTAAGATTAGGGGTGTTTAGACTCGGGTTCATGTTAGGGTGTTTGGTGTAGACATAACTTTTATTTCCCCATAGGAATCAATGGGGCTGCGTTAAGGAGTTTTACGCTGCTTTTTTGCAGGTGTTAGACTTTTTTTCAGTCGGCTCGCCCCGTTGATTCCTATGGGGAAATCGTGCACGAGAACGTTACACCAGCTCACCGCTAACGTAAGCAGCGCTGGTATTGGAGTGTGGTAAGGAGTAAAATGTTGCTCAATGCACACTTCTTGTCTGGGTTGTAAAAACCCGTAATACCAGCGCTGTCTGTAAGTGAGCGGTGAGCATAAACTGCTCGTTAGCACCGCATAGCCTCTAATGCAAAACTCATAATCTAGGTGTATGTTTGCAGCGGGCAAAGTGGCGTGCCACTGGTTGCTCAGAGTTGATTTAATAGCAAATCAGTGGTTGGCCATTCTTTCCCTAAAGGTGGTGACCGTTTTCCCCACATAGAACAGGGAGCAGAGACAAATCAAATTGTAAATGACATTATCACTTGTGCAAGTTAACCTATGGTTAATTTTGAACCACTTGTTCTTGTGTGGGTGCTGGAAAGTATCCCCTTTCAACGTACTATCACATGTGATATAATTCCCACATTTGAAACCGCCCCTCTTCATGGATCTCAACCATGTGCTTCTTTCGTAGCATTTCACAGGGTCTGTTCTTACTAGTAGGTCCCTTAGATTATTGGCACGTCGATACACCATCCTTGGTAGCCTCATATGAGTTCCCAGTGTTTCCTGACAGATGAGTTTAATTGTTGAAGCATAGTGTCATAAGTGGTTATAATGTTAACATGATCCTCCTGTTTAATTATACCATCCTCCTTAGAGGCTCATCCTAGAATTGCTTAGTCACTTTTGACTTAATTTCATGGATCATCCTAGCAACATAATCAGGTGTTATCAGTTTATGTGAGATTTTTTCAAGCTGCTCATCTTTAATAAGTGCTTCCATGTTGTTATGTAATACCCAAGTGAGTTGAGAGGCTACTATACCTCATTTTTGATGTAATGGGTGATAACTATGGGCTTCCAATAGAGAGTTACGGTCAGTGGGTTTTGTGTATAGAGATGTACCAAATTTACACCTCTCTCCATCATTAACTTTTAAGATATTATGATCCAAGAAATGGATCTGTTCTAAATCATATTCCAATATTGATGTGTCAAGTTGGTTAAGCATCTCTACCCAAAGGTTAAGTTCTCTGCTGTCCCACGCCAAATTAAATAAACTTTTTTAATATAGCAAGTGTAGTATATTATCTTGTGGCAGTTTTGGGGTTTCGTGATCATTAGTTTATACCATGACATAAAAAGATTAGCATATGTGGCTGCCATGTTAGAGCCCATGGCAGTCCTCGAAATCTGCAGATAGTATTCATATTCAAATTTTAAATAATTATTTTCCAGGCACAAACTTAATAACTCCAATAAAAATTCAATTGGAGGGCCTGTATAGCATTAAGAGTCACCATAGATCTGACAGCCTGGACACCCCCATCTTGAGGGATGGAGGTGTACAGGCTATCAACGTCCATAGACACTAATATATCATCAGTTTGTAGTTCTCTGATAGATTTCAATACCTTAATTAAATTTGAGGAATCTTGTAGATATGCAAAAGTTTCTTTGACCACCGGTTGTAAATGGTGGTCAATATATTTTGCAATGTTAGAAAATAAAGAATCCCTGGCAGACACAATAGGTCTGCCAGGTGAATTAGTTAAGGTTGTATGCACTTTTGGCAATAAATATAATACAGGTAACCAACAGTCAAAAATGCATTTTCATCCTCATCCAAGATGCCTGCCTCAAAAGCAGATTTAAAGTGATGGTCCAGTATCCATTTGAAAGTTAGTGTAGGGTTCCCTCTCAATTGTGTATATACATTTGAATCAGCTAGTTGGCATTTTACCTCCTGTCTGTAGTCACTATAGTTCATTATGATGATCCCACCCACCTTGTCCGTGGGGTGTATTATTATAGAGTCATCATTACTCAGATTGTGTAAAGTCCTATATTCCTGTTTAGACAAATTGGGAAATCCCACCAGCTCATTATTATGTGTCACGTCATTGCATACCATATGTGTGAAACTTTTTATAGAGGGATTGGTCACAGTGGGTTCAAAATTAGACTGAGGTCTGAGGATACTGGCTGACCTTTGTGTCTTATATCTAAAGAAATCTTTTAATATGAGATTCCTCTGTAATATATGCAAGTCAATCACTTTGTTGAATGTATCATTTCTCGGTGTGGGCACAAATGATTAGCCATGATTCAGAACATTAGATCCTATCTAATACAGCAATCCACTAATGTTCTACCATAATCAGGGATAGGCAAGGTGTCTGTACATGGACACTGATGTCCGTGACTAGCCCTTGCAGTGTCCGCCACAACCATAGTATATCTTTTCTTTCTGATTAAATAATAGGAATACAAAAAAACATATCTAGTGTGAATAAAGTTAGTGGCTTGTCAAGAGACTGCTAGCAATATTGGGTGGTAAGTTATGGAATAAAAAATGCCTGAGTGAAATATTGGATGTGAATCTGCATCTATATAATAACACCCAGCTCTATAAAAAATAACACAGAAGTGACACTGACACATGCGTATAGCCAGACAAGGGCTGGTTATAGGGTCAGTGGTATCTGCATCAGTATAATAACACCCATCACTATATAATGACACAGTAGTGACACTGGCTCATGGGTATAGCCAGAGGATGGCTGGTTATAGGATCAGTGGTATCTGCATCAGTATAATAATACCAAGCACTATATAATGACACAGTAGTGACACTGGCTCATGGGTATAGCAAGAGGAGGACTGGTTATAGGATCAGTGGTATCTGCATCAGTATAATAACACCCAGCGCTATATAATGACAAAGTAGTGACACTGGCACATGGCTAAAGCCAGAGGAGGCCTGGTTATAGGATCAGTGGCATCTGAATCAGTATAATAACACCAGGCACTATAAAATAATGTTTTTAATTTCAAATGTACCTTGGTGTCCTTCACTAAGGTCTGTACTTTGGAAAATGTCCACCACAGTCTTTGTCTGTGCCTATCCCTAACCATAATCCCTGACACACAAAGGCTAATAATACATTATTTTCTTCCATGGTGTACAGTATCTCACATATTGTTGTAAATATTTTATTATATATTTTCATGTGACAACCCTGAAGAAATGACACTTTGCTACAATGTAAAGTAGTGAATGTACAGCCTGTATAACAGTGTAAATTTGCTGTCCCCTCAAAATAACTCAACACACAGCCATTAATGTCTAAACCATTGGCAACAAAAGTGAGTACACCCCTAAGTGGAAATGTCCAAATTGGGCCCATGGGGAGCAGGTGTGTTAAATTTGGTGTTATCACTCTCACACTCTCTCATACTGGTCACTGGAAGTTCAACATGGCACTTCATGGCAAAGAACTCTCTGAGGATCTGAAAAAAGAATTGTTGCTCCACATAAAGATGGCCTAGGCTATAAGAAGGTTGCCAAGACCCTGAAACTGAGCAGCAGGACGGTGGGCAAGACTATACAGCGGTTTCACAGGACAAGCTCTACTCAGAACAGGCCCCGCCATGCTCGACCAAAGAAGTTGAGTGCTCAGCATCATATCCAGAGGTTGTCTTTGGGAAATATACGTATGCGAGCTGCCAGCATTGCTGCAGAGGTTGAAGGGGTGGGGGTGTCAGCCTGTCAGTGCTCAGACCATACACCGCACACTGCATCAAATTGGTCTGCATGGCTGTCATCCCAGAAAGAAGCCTCTTCTAAAGATGATGCACAAGAAAGCCTGCAAATAGTTTGCTGAAGACAAGCAGTACAGCATACATGCCTTTGACACTTTCACAGGGCCACTATGTGAGATACTCTGTAAAGGAAGGTATATAAGGTAATGGGGTTGGGAGACGTCATATTGTTTTGTGTGGATTTTTGTCATATCATGCATTTGAAAAAGGACCGGAATGATCCCGAAACATCATACTACCTGATTTTTAATTGGTGATATTAAAAGTTACATTTTAAGCTAAGCTCAGTGAGTGCCTTATTCTACTTAAACTTTTTTGGATATCCTCTAAAGTTGCACCCTGGTGGTTGGATTACTTGGATTATGGAGTGCCTATCTTTATTTAATATTTGTGTATATATATCTAAAGTAAGAGACCAAAAAAGTGACCACATACAGATCCGAGCAAAAAATATACTCAAAGCTGGTGTGGTACACGATCGGCGCTAATGTAAACACATATACCTCTTTAAATAGATACACTAATAAAAGAGGAGAAAACGTATATAATGTATAAATAAAACAATAAATATAATTCAATATGAGAAGTTATCTCTAAAAGAAGCTAAAAGTGACGGGAAAAATGGGAAGCCACCTTTTGAAAAACAAAAGAAATGCAAGAAAAGTGTCACTGAGTGCTAATAGAGGTAGATCTCAATCGAAATTATAGACATACAAATAGGAGCAAAAAACATACACATAAATTACCATGTGGAACAAAAAACAGACTCAATATAATAATCTTATAATAAATAAATCACTGTTGAGATAAGAAAATGTCATGTGGTTATTAGAAGCTAAAAGTCCTAAATAAAACGAAGTTGTCAAGCAGACAGTAAACCCCTTGGGTGATAAAAGCAGCAATCCCAGAAATGGGCACACAGTATACTTACAGACGTAACCTCAATCATATGGGGTAAGTAGAAAGCATTGGAGGGAAAGGGACTACGTCCACACAAAAGTACTTAGTTTCTCACAGTGCGCTGAATAATATTTTAATTTATATAGTAACAACCACATGTAATGACCCTTCACTCTATATTGAACTGATAACATGCAAAGTAAAAATCCCATATTCACTGTTTCAGTTAAGTCAGTATCACTTATCAATGGTTGACTGTGTTCCATAAAGTAAACATTCATAATTTAAATTGTGCGCCATTCTAGTAATGTGATAAAATCTTGTGTAGTCCCATTCAGGACATTAATCATCCCTTTGTCTAGCGTATCCACACTTTATATGCTACCCAGCCATTAGTCAGTAAGGAGCCGTCTCAGTTATCAGATCAACTTTTACAGAATCACAGTGCTTGTGTTCAAGTAAACCTAATTTTGCTTAATTCACACAGCTTTTATTATTATAATTGTTCTATTTTATTATAAGTTATTGTTGTTAATGTCTTATTGTGCCTAATTTATAAATTAAACTTTACCATAGGCATGTGCAACAGGTACACTATCTAATTTTCTCTACTAATTGTGGTTTCAGGCATCGACTGAGGGGGTTTGGAACCTATCCCCCCGCAGAAACGGGGATAAAATTGTATATATTTAGTGACCTTCCTGCCCTGCCCCCCTTCTTCTGGCTTCCTTGGCCTCCCCTTAGACCCCTACTGTCATTACCAGCACTACTAACCCTTGGACTCTCCTGAGCTAAGAGTTTTTATAGTGTGCAACAATGTTGCATTTTGGTATTTTAGTTGAGGTTTGTGATTAGCTGTGAAGACTATAGAAATGTTATGCAATATAAAAAGCGCGATCCACCATGTTTGGTGCGCAGGTAAAATTCATTTTTTGTGTATCAGTTACAGTGTTTGTAGATCACAGCCATTAAAGTTCATTAGGGTAGATATTTTGGGAAAAGTGGAGATAGAACATTTTCACCTATATTACGAGTTTTGTGATTGGGTTTTAATGCTGAAAAAATGGCCATTTCAGCGTTAAAACAGCAACGCAGCCATTACGAGTCTTGTCGGTATAATAATAATAATAATTTGCGATTTATATAGCGCTTTTCTCCCTGTGAGACTCAAAGCACTTTACAAATATACTGTACCAACATAAGACATAAAAGTTAGGAGTTTCTGAAGGTCAGATAAGCGGACTGAATGCCTGATGGAAGAGGTGGTAGAATGCTCTGGAGCCTGAGTTTGTCCTTATTCTTGGCACTGAGAGGAGGTATATGTTGGCTGACCTAAGTGAACGGGATGGGATGTAGGGTGTCAGGAGCTCTTTCAGGTACTGTGGGCTTTGGTTGTTTAAGGCTTTGAAGGTCAGCAGGCCAATTTTAAAATATGTTCGCCATTTAATTGGAAGCCAATGCAGGGAGTGGAGAACAGGTGTTATATGGCAGGAGTGAGTTTGATTGGTCAATAGTCTTGCTGCTGCGTTTTGTACTGTCTGAAGGCAATGGAGTTCTTTTTTTGGGATGCCCAAGTAAAGTGCATTGCAGTAATCTAGCCTAGAGGATACAAATGCATGGATTAATGGTGGCATATCATCCGGTGGAATTAAGTGTTGTATCCTGGCTATGTTTTTCAGATGAAAGTAGGCAGATTTTATTACGGAGGAAATCTGCTGTTTAAAAGATAGTCCAGCGTCAATCAGCACTCCAAGGTTTCATACCTTTGCTGAACTAACGAAATCAGAGCCTCCAAGCTCCAGGCCAGTTGGGTGATGGTGGGATATTTTTGATGCCCGGGGTCCCCTCACCAAGAGTAACTCTGTTTTGTCCAGGTTCACTTTGAGACAGCTAGCATTCATCCATTCTATGAGGTCTGTTAAGCAACTGTTTATGCGGCATGCTGGGTCTGTAGTATCTGGAGCAAAGGAGAAGTAGAGTTGTGTGTCATCAGTGTAACAATGATACCTTAGGCCATGTCGGTTATTGATGTCCCTCAGTGGTAGTAAGTAAATTGCGAATAGCATGGGAGACAGGATAGATCCTTGTGGAACTCCGCAGGCCAGTTCTGTTGGTGCTGATGAGCTTGATCCTGATATTACTCTCTGTGATCTACCAGCGAGGAAGGATTTAAACCAGTTAAGGACTGTGCCTCCTAGAGCTCTATTAGAATCCTATGGTCAATGGTGTCAAATGCAGCTGAGAGATCCAGGAGGATTAGAATGGAGTAATCACCTTTGTCTCTTGCCATGAGGAGATCATTTAGCACTCTGACTAGCGCTGTTTCGGTGCTGTGGCGGCATCTGAAGCCTGACTGGAAAGGATCGAATATGTTTAGACGTGATAGATGGGCTTCCAGTTGAGTTGCCACTACTTGTTCAATTATTTTCCCCAGAAATGGGAGGTTGGATACTGGTCTGTAATTAGTCATGCAGTCTGCAGTCTGGGTCTAATAAAGGTTTCATTATCAGTGGTTTTACCACAGCTTCTTTTAGAGGATCTGGAAAGTCTCCTGTTTTTAGTGAACACTGCACTATTTTTGTGAGGACTGGGGCGAGTGTTTCAATGCATCCAGATATGAGCTGAGTTGGAGCAGGGTCTAAGTCACATGTAGTGCAACATTTGTATGGTGTTTTTAACTTCTTTTATATCCACATTTGTAAAAGTCGACCATAAACTGGGGCAGTCTGGCATTCCATTGTAGTGGTTCTGGTGTGTAACTGTTTGGCCTGCTGTGATAGCTGTTCGGATTGAGGAAATCTTGTTTCTGAAGAAGTTCGCAAATGCTTCACATTTATCCTGAGAAAAGTTGGTGGGGCTAAGCATGCATGCAGGTTTGCAGAGCCTTTCTACTGTGCGAAACAGTTGCCTGGGTCTATTGTGGGAGAGTGCAATTTCGCGTGATAAAAATTAAGATTTTTTCTGAGTTATCTTGGATTGATATTTATTTAGATGTTTGGTAAGAGCGGCTTTATCCTCTGGATCATGTGTTCTGCGCCACTTTCTCTCGAGCTTACGTCCTGTTCTTTTCATTTCTCTGATGGAGCTATCAAACCACGGTACATTGTTGTGGGTTTGGACAGTGCGTATGCGAGATGGTGCAATGCTTTCTAGGGTGTCTCTCATGGTTTTGTTGTAGAGTCGAACTAAGGAGCTGGGGTCTTCGCAGGTGCCCATTAGTTCACTTAGATCCATATGTGCTACATCCAGTGGTGTCACCCCTTTAAATGAGCGGTGTTTGACCAGGTTCTGAGGCTGGTGTCTGGTTGATTGTGATACAATGGAGAAGTGAATGGAGTGGTGGTCTGACCAGGTTACTGGGATTACAGTTACTGGTGACATTTCTAGTCCAGACTGAAACACTAGATCAAGTGTATGACCTTTTCTGTGGGTGGGAGTGGTGACGATTTGTGTAAAACCGAGTGTACTCATCAAGCTGAGGAGATCCTGCCCAAGCAGGGATAGGGTGTTGTCAATCCAAGTGTTGAAGTCTCCTAATATAAGCTATCTGGGGTGTTCAAGGATTAAGCCAGCCAAAAGGTCTGGGAGTTCCTGATGAAATCTCTTTGAATCTCCTGGGGGTCTGTATATTAGCAGTATTCGGAATCCTCTCTCTATTGAGAAGCTGGCAGCTACACATTCAAATGATTGGGTTTTGTGGACTGATATTGGTCTGGGATGATTTTGCACAGATCATAACTCCACCTCCCTTGCAATCTTGTCTCGGGCGGTGGAACACTGTATAATTGTCTGGAATAGCTGCCTCTAGAATAGGCCCTGCATTTTCATCTAACCATGATTCTGTGATGCATGCTAATTTGCATGTTTCAATAAGGTTGGAAATAATAGCTGTTTTGTTCTTTATTGATCTGGCATTGCATAGGATTGATCTGATAGGACAGTCTTGGGATTCTGAGTTTTTGTTCTGTACTTTGGAGACAATGTGTCTTCTAATAGGGATCACACAAAGAGATTTTCTTGATTTGATAGTGCGGTTTTTGTGGCTTTTAGGTTGGATCACTTCAATTGGGCTTGCAGGTGGACAGGTTGGTGGGGCAGCTGTGATAGTGTTAGGATATAGAACTTTAAATTTTGATTTTCCTCCACGACAGCTGTACCGCACGCCTTTTAGCCTGCAATGCAATGTCAGTCTCGCACTCAAAAAATTGATGTTTTTTTGCATGGGATTTCCATAGCACTACCATTACAAGTTTTGCGGTGAGGCTAAAAAGCTTGCGTTATACCCTTTAACGACACAATCCATTTTGCAATCTGAGAACAGTAGTTATGAGTTTTACGCAACAAAACTGTTACACAAAATTTATAACTAAATTGTTACAAAGTACACTAACACCCAAAAACTACCTATTAACCCCTAAACCGAGGCCCTCCTGCATCACAAAAACTATTTTAAAGTTATTAACCCCTAATCTGTCGCTCCCGACATCACCGCCACTAATAAAATGTTTTAACCCCTATTCCGCCCTCTCCCCGACATCATCACCACTATACTAAAGTTATAAACCCCTATTCCCCTGCGCCCCAACATCGCCCACACTATAATAAAGATATTAACCCCTATTCTGCTGCTCCCCGACATCGACGTCACTAAATAAAGTTATTAACCCCTAAACCTCTGGCCTCCCACATCACTGCCACTAAATAAACCTATTAACTCCTAAACTGCCAGCCCCCCACATTGCAAAAAACTAAATTAAACTATTAACCCCTAAACTTAACAACCCCCTAACTTTACATTAAAATTACAAGATCCCTATCTTAGAATAATATATCTTAAAATAAATAAAAACTAAGTTTAAACTATAAATTAAACTAACGTTACTATTATACTAAAATAAAATAACTATCAATTACATAAATTAAATTACTCATTAAAAAAACCTAACACTACTAAAAAAATTAAATCTACAATTACCAAAAATAAAAAATAGTAAATTACAAAAAAATTAAAAATACTAAATTACAAAAAATAAAAAAATAATAAATTACGAAAAATAACAAACCAAATTATCCAAAATAAAAACAATTACACATTATCTAATAGCCCTATCAAAATAAATAAAACTAGCCTACAATAAACTACCAATAGCAAAAGGGCTTTTTATAGGGCATTGCCCTAAAGAAATTGGCTCTTTTCCCTGAAAAAAATACAAAGACCCCCCAACAGTAAAACCCACCACCCAACCAACTCCCTAAAATAAAAAAACTAACTCTAACAAAAACCTAAGCTACCCGTTGCCCTGAAAAGGGCATTCAGCTCTTTAAGACAAGCCCAATCCTAATCCAAAAAAAACCCCACCCAAAAAAAGTTTAAATAAACCTAACACTAACACCCGACGATCCACTTACAGTTTTTGAAGTCCGGACATCCATCCTCATCCAGGCGGCAAGAAGTCTTCACCCAGACGGCGAGGTCTTCATCCATCCAGGCAGAGTCTTCTATCTTCATCCAGGCGACATCTTCCATCTTCATCCCGGCATCGCGTAGCGGGTCCATCCTGAAGACAACCGGCGCAGAGCATCCTCTTCATACTGTCGCCACCGAATACTAAATCTTCAATGCAAGGGAGCCTTTTAAAAATGGCATCCCCTTGCATTCCTATTGGCTGATTTGATTTTGGAAATTCAAATCAGCCAATAGGATGAGAGCTACTGAAATCATATTGGCTGTTCTAATCAGCCAATAGGATGAGAGCTACTAAAATTCTATTGGCTATTCAAATCAGCCAATAGGATTTCAGTAGCTCTCATCCTATTTGCTGATTTGAACAGCCAATAGGATTTCAGTAGCTCTCATAATATTGGCTGATTTGAATTTTAAAAATCAAATCAGCCAATAGGAATGAAAGGGATGCCATTTTGAAACAGCTCCCTTGCATTGAAGATTCAGTATATGGCGGCGACCATATGAAGAGGATGCTCCACGCCAGATGTCTTCAAGACGGATCTGCTCCTCGCCACCGGGATGAAGATAGAAGACGCTTCCGGGATGAAGATAGAAGATGCAGCCTGGATGAAGATAGAAGACACCGCCTAGAATGGATGAAGATCTTGCCACCTAGATGAAGACTTTTCGCCACCTGGATGTCCGGACTTCAAAAACTGTAAGTGGATCTTCGGGGGTTAGTGTTAGGTTTTTTTAAACTTTTTTTGGGTGGATTTTTTTATTTTAGATTAAGGTTTGGGCTTGTCTTAAAAGAGCTAAATGCTCTTTTAAGGGCAATGCCCATAAAAATGCCCTATTCAGGGCAATGGGTAGTTTATGTTTTTTTTAGAGTTAGTTTTTTTTATTTTGGGGGCTTGGTTGGGTGGTGGGTCTTACTGTTGGGGTAAAAGAGCTGATTTCCTTAGGGCAATGCCCTACACAAGGCCATTTTAAGGGCTATTGGTAGTTTATTGTAGGCTAGGGTTTTTTATTTTGGGGGGGCTTTTTTATTTTGATAGGGCTATTAGATTTGGTGTAATTATTTTTATTTTGGATAATTTCCTTTGTTATTTTTCCTAATTTAGTATTTTTTTATTTTTTGTAATTTATTATTTTTTTTTTTTGTAATTTAGTATTTTAAATGTTTTTGTAACTATAGATTTAATTTATTTAGTAGTGTTATGTTTTTTAATGAGTAATTTCATTTATTTCATTGATAGTTATTTGAGTTTTTGTATAATAGTTATGTTAGTTTAATTTATAGTTTAACCCCTTAATGACAACTGACGTACCAGGTACGTCATGCATTAACAAGCAGTTAATGACAATGGACGTACCTGGTACGTCAGTTGTCTAACAGAGTGCTGGAAGTGATCACAATCACTTCCAGCAGCTCTGAGGGTATTGCAGTGATGCCTCGATATGGAGGCATCCTGCAATACCCCTTTACAAGCCTCCGATGCAGAGAGAGCCACTCTGTGGCCCTCTCTGCACCGGTAGTGATGGTGCCGATGGTGCCTTTGCCCAGTGGGAGGAGGGAGCGTGTGCGCGCGCGTGCACGCTGCGCGCGCGTGTACGATGCGCGTGCACATGTGCACGTGGATGCGCGTGCACGTGGATGCGCGTGCACGTGCGCGCATTACCACACTGACACCAATGAAGGAAGGGGAAAAAAAAAAGTTAAAAAAAAAAATTTAATTTTTTTTTTTTTTTTACATATAAAAGGATCTGGGAGGGGGTGGGGGTATTGTGGGGGGGCTGCTACACTACAGAAATAAATTTGTATAAAAAATACAAATAAAAGTTATAAATAAAATTTAAATAGTTTGGCCAATGGGGCCAAACTGGGTACTGGCAGACAGCTGCCAGTACCCAATATGGCGGTAATTAGGTAGGGGAGAGGGTTAGAGAGCTGGAGGGGGGGATCAGGGAGGTTGGTGCTAAGGCAGGGGTCCATCACAACTAAAATATTTTATAATTTTTATTTAAAAAAAAAAAAAAAAAAACTCTTTTATTTAGTACTGGCAGACTTTCTGCCAGTACTTAAGATGGCGGTAACAATTGTGGGGTGGGGGAGGGAAGAGAGCTGTTTGGGAGGGATCAGGGGGTGGGATGTGTCAGGTGGGAGGCTGATCTCTAAAATTAACCCTGCAAGCTCCCTACAAGCTACCTAATTTAACCCCTTCACTGCTGGGCATAATTCACGTGTGGTGCGCAGCAGCATTTAGAAGCCTTCTAATTACCAAAAAGCAACGCCAAAGCCATATAAGTCTGCTATTTCTGAACAAAGGGGATCCCAGAGAAGCTTTTACAACAATTTCTGCCATAATAGCACAAGCTGTTTGTAAATAATTTCAGTGAGAAACCTAAAATTGTGAAAAATGTAAAGTTTTTTTTTTTATTTGCTCGCATTTGGCGGTGAAATGGTGGCATAAAATATAACAAAATGGGCCTAGATCAATACTTGGAGTTGTCTACTACACTACACTAAAGCTAAAATTAACCCTACAAGCTCCCTACAAGCTCCCTAATTAACCCCTTCACTCCTGGGCATAAAACATGTGTGGTGCGCAGCGGCATTTAGTGGCCTTCTAATTACCAAAAAGCAACCACAAAGCCATATAAGTCTGCTATTTCTGAACAAAGGGGATCCCAGAGAAGCATTTACAACCATGTGTGCCATAATTGCAGAAGCTGTTTGTAAATAATTTCAGTGGGAAACCTAAAGTTTGTGACAAAATTTGTGAAAAAGTGAACTTTTTTTTTTTTTTTATCGCATTTGGCGGTGAAATGGTGGCATGAAATATACCAAAATGGGCCTAGATCAATACTTTGGGATGTCTTCTAAAACAAAATATATACATGTCAAGGGATATTCAGGTATTCCTGACAGATATCAGGGTTCCAAAGTAACTAGCGCTCATTTTGAAAAAAAGTGGTTTGGAAATAGCAAAGTGCTACTTGTATTTATTGCCCCATAAATTGCAAAAAAAGCAAAGAACATGTAAACATTGGGTATTTCTAAACTCAGGACAAAATTTAAAAAACTATTTAGCATGGGTGTTTTTTGGTGGTTGTAGATGTGTAACAGATTTTGGGGGTCAAAGTTAGAAAAAGTGTGTTTTTTTCCATTTTTTCCTCATATTTTATCATTTTTTTTTAGTAAATTATAAGATATGATGAAAATAATGGTATCTTTAGAAAGTCCATTTAATGACGAGAAAAATGGTATATAATATGTGTGGGTACAGTAAACAAGTAAGAGGAAAATTACAGCTAAACGCAAACACTGCAGAAATGTAAAAATAGCCATTGTCATTAAGGGTAAGAAAATTGAAAAATGGTCCGGTCATTAAGGGGTTAAACTTTGTTTTTCTTAATTTCCCAGGTAAGTTTTTATTTATATTAAGATAGGGATCTTGTAATTTTAATTTAAAGTTAGGTGGTGGTGATGTCGGGGAGCAGCAAATAGGGGTTAATATCTTTGTTATAGTGTGGGCGATGTTGGGGTACGGGGGAATAGGGGTTAATAACTTTATTACAGTGGCAGCGATATCGGGAGCGGCAGATTAGGGGTTAATAACTTTATTACAGTGGAGGCGATATCGGGAGCGGCAGATTAGGGGTTAATAACTTTATTTCGGTGGCGGCAATGTCAGCAGTGGCAGATTAGGGGTTAATAACTTTATGTAGGTGTCGGTGATGTCGGGGGCAGCAGATTAGGGGTTTAAACAGATTAGTTTAAACGTAACTTTTTTTTCCCCCATAGACATCAATGGGGTTGCGTTCATTAAGTTTTTTCTAACACTCTCTCCCCATTGATGTTTATGGGAAAAGCGTGCACAAGCATGTCAAAGCAGCGCTTGTATTTTGTGCGGTATGGCGCTCATCGCCACCATATTGCACATGTAAGGCGGCTTTTCAAAAACTCGGAATGGCAGCGCTATGGAGGGTGAAATAACACAATTTTTGTTGAGTTTCTTTCGCACCCTCTATAGAGCAAAACTTGTAATCTAGGTGTTTGTTAGTTATCAATATCAGCTGTTATCACTTTACTAATGAAAAAAAGCTGTTTCTGCGTTTCAGATATCGATAAATAAAATTAGAAAGATTGGGCTCAACACTATAGATAAAACAAAGTAGTAGATACTTTAATCTTAAAAACTATCCAAATCCCATGCAAAGCACATCGCAAGAGAATTCTGAATGAAATATCAGATACAAATCTTAGTTAAAGGGACAGTCTAGTCAAAATTAAACTTTCTTGATTCAAATAGGGCATGCAATTTTAAACAACTTTTCAATTTTCTTGTATCATCACATCTTTGTTCTCTTGGTATACTTTGTTAAAATCTAAACCTAAGTAGGCTCATATTCTAATTTTTAAACCATTGCAGGCCACCTCTTATCTCAGTGCATTTTGACATTTTTTTCACAGCTAGTTCATATGTGCCATATAGATAAACATTGTGCTCACTCCCATGGAGTTATTTATGAGTCAGCACTGATTGGCTAAAATTAAATTCTTTCAAAAGAACTAAAATAAGGGGGCAGTCTGCAGAGGCTTAGATACAAGGCTGTCACATATGTAAAATTGTATTAATATAACTGTGTTGGTCATGCAAAACTGGGGAATGTGTAATCTATCTTTTTAAATAAGAAAAAATCCCCTAGAGTAGACTGTCCTTTTAAATGTGTTTTTGCATGGCATATGCATAAGGAATTGAAAGGGGACATAAATTAGCTTACTTCTTAGCATGTGTGTTTTAGATGGCAACAAAATTCCTTTAAGTTATATTGTAGAACAAGAATTTAAATTTTACTGCAATTTTTCCTGTTTATATCTTTAAAATCTCCTTTATTTAACCTTATTTCTATTCAGGATCTATTGCCTATTTTTTGACTGACTTAAGAAAATCTATCAACTTTACAACATCCTTCTGCACTTATGTAATTAAATGAGCATATGTCTGTTAAATGCTTGTCATATATTCTATTTCATTACAGAGTTAATATAATGCTTTGATTAAAACACTTGAGAAGCTATGAAGATTTTACTTTCAGATATAAAAACCATCATGGAAATGAATCAAAATAATGTAAGAAATAAATAGTTGTCGTTTCTCTTGGTGGATAATATAGAAAAAGACAGAGGGTGTTAATTAACAGATTGTGTTCACTTTCAAAAGTTTAAATACTACGTTCAAAAGACTTTCAAGTACTGCATTCCACATTTAATTTTAAAGGAGCATAGGTAACATCATTTCTTAATGTCTACAAATGGAGTTTATGGGCGCTACAGTAACTAAGCTTAAAGGGACAGTCTGGTCCAAAATAAACTTTCATGATTCAGATAGAGCATGTAATTGTAAACAACTTTCCAATTTACTTTTATCACCAATTCTGCTTTGTTATGTTGGTATTGTTAGTTCAAAGCTAAACCCAATTTAAATAAAAACACTTTGTTAAAAACATAATGTATTAGTTACTCACAATGTAACACAGGTAAATCACACTAAGCACTAATACTAAGGGGCCAATTTATGAAAGTGCGAACGGACATGATCCGCTGTAGCGATCATGTCCGCCGCACATCGATAAATGCCGACAGCATATGCTGTCTGCATTTATCATTGCACAAGCAATTCACTGCAATGCCGCCCCCTGTACATTTGTGGCCAATCGGCCGCTGGCAGGGGGTGTCAATGAACCCGATCGTATGCGAAGGGGCAGATTGCTGTCTGCCGTCTCAGAGCAGGCGGACGAGGTAAGGAGCAGCAGTCTTAAGACCGCTGCTTCTTAACTCCTTTTTCCGGCGAGCCTGAAGGCTCGCGTGGAAACAGGTGTATACATCCCCATTCAGGCCGTGATAAATCGGCCCCTTTGTCTTTATACACATAGTGACAGCTTACAAGTGACGTGCTAAATAAGTAGCATTTATTATTGCACAAGCAATTCACTAGAAATGCTTTTGCAAAGCCGCCCCCTGTACACTTGTGGCCAATCAGCCGTTAGCAGGGGGTGTCAATGAACCCGATCGTATGCTGTCTGCCGCCTCAGAGCAGGCGAACGAGTTAAGGAGCACTTCTGCTTCTTAACTCCTTTACTGGCTCGCGTGGAAACAGGTGTATACGGCCCCATTCGAGCCGTGATAAATTGGCCCCTTTGTCTTTATACACATTGTGACAGCTTACAAGTGGCGTGCTAAATAATTTTTTATAGTTTGCGCGCAAACACGGATGGAAACAAACTTTTAATGTGGCGGGTTAGCTCGCGAATTACAGGTTGAAAGAAAATTGATTGCACAAGAACAGAAATAGTCTTTTTATTTCTAAATATATATTTCTGTATATATCTAATACATTTTTTCTAAAATATATATCTATACTTATAAATCTATATAAATATATACAGATATAGATATGTACAGATGTGTATATACTGTATATATATCTATATCTATATCTATATATATATATATTGGTAGGAAGAGTGGCATTAAGGCGCACTGTTCATAAGAATAGTAACCAATATATTAATAATGGTATTAGAGTAGTAGGTGTGCTGAAAGGCTTAAAGATTTTTTTAAAATAATTCTATACAATATAATATAAAATAATATATCTAGTACAAGTATTTGTACCAGCAGCGTCTGAGTGAGGGTGTACCAATCAGGTCAAATAGTGGACCTAAAAATATTTTTGTCCTTGCTTCACTGTTAAGGTACTAGTAATTCACTTAAAATGACATCATAGAATTCACAAAGTTCACAAAATTCACAGGTGTAATCAGTCCCAATGTTCAAGTAGATTATGTAGGAATAAACAAATGATAGTTTTCTTGTCTAATCCTTATGTAGTAAATAAATGCCCACTTACTAGATGTTACCTCAATCCTATGAGGTAAGTGGGAAGCGTCTTTAGTAAGTGTAGTTGTCCTTCAGCAATCTGGAATCGTTGCTTCTCTGCCTCTTTAGTGTGGTATGAAACACTGCTTTCCTGCTTCCTTAGTATGGTAGAGGTTTCTTTCTCCTTCCTTTTAGTGTGCTTGGTTATTCACTCAGCTCCCAGTAAACCGTGATGTAGGATATATAGATAAGGGAACAGAAATATGGAAAGGATAGTGCAACACTGTTGTACAAGTTTAAAACATATATTTATTTCATATGTAAAATATGCTCACATTTTTCCACCTCAATCCAATATGAGGTATCAGTTAGGCATAGTAGTGTTATATAAACAGTACAAAATTCCAAGGTGAATAATCAGAAGTGCAGGAAAATGGCAAAACATGCAGTTTATAAGAAGCAGTTCAATATATATTCGTTCAAATCTCTCCTTACACGTTTCAAAGGTTTCAAGTAATGGGTTACCTTCTTCATCAGAGGAAAATTTTGAGTGTGATTGCTGGTGTTTGGATAGGGACTTTAAATAGGGTTTGCCTGTGTAATTTCAATATTTCAGAGCTCTGATTGGCTCTTAGTGGTCATATGATTTGAGAGGTGTGTGGGCTAATATGCCAATCACTGGCTTGCTAATTCATACTCATTTCAGTTTAGCTTGCAAGATATTTTTTAGTTAAGGGATAGAAGGAGTGAACTATTACTTTCAAAATGCCTACAAAGTATTCCTTATCTACTTCGTTGGTATAATTTTTTGTAAGATTTGGAAGCAGTTAGGAGCGCGAGAGCGGAGTTCTGGCACATGCGTAATGCTACCGATTAGATATGTATTACAAATGCGGCGGGGGTGTGTGCGATTGAACCAATAAAAATAGAGGTTCAAAAAAGTGTGTGTAATACACCCCCGATCGCTGAGGGATTTATTCCAGAGAAGGCGATATGGAAGGGATTATATGGGCTTATGTGAGGACGTACTACTACAAGTTTAAAAATAAAATAAAGTAAATAAATAACCGGTTGTGAGAGCCGAGACTATTAATTCATTTTAGCGCATGCGTGTACTAAGCTAGCTGTCTTTGACAGATAAAACGATTGAGCCAAGACTAATGGTTCATTTTGGCGCATGCGTGTACTAAGCATTCTTTGACAGATAAATAGGGGTATGAAAGAATGGTCAATTGGACGAATTTAATACGTATGTGTGGTTTTAAAAAATATAGAGGTAAATAGAGTGGTTGATGTGATTTATCAAAAACACCCTAGAGTTCCGTTTTTTCACAAGAGGAACTATAATAGGGTTGGGATGATTTGAGGTAAGGAGTGATTTGAACTACCTTCATAATTCAAATTCATCCCAATTTGTAAATACATTGCTACTTGCTCTTAATTGTATAAAACATAATATATGCATTAAAAAAAATTAATTAAAATTAAATTAAAATATGCTATATGAGATATGTCATCTTACATCTTAAAACAATTTTTCTATATAAAGGAATGAACATCATAGATATATTTGAAAATTCCACTGTCAGTAAAAACATATTTTAGCTAAAAACATCCGTATTTATGTGCAGTATTTTTTTTAAAAAGTTAAAGACAGGATCCCAGAAAGTGGGTGTTCAGTTAGGTAAAGTGAGTCACCTAAATTCATTAAGAATATTTTAAATTTGTTTACAGGGTTCTCACAAATTGCTTACAGATGATATTATACAGTTATCTGTATCCTAGTATATATATATATATATATATATATATATATATATATGGGTGACCAAAGTGATTACCTATAGGGATTTTTTTTGTGTGTCTTAGGTAGTGGGTGGACCCATTTGTTCCATATGGATGTATTTGTATATATATATATATATATGCTATTCTTTATTATTTTTATTTTTATTTATCCACTAGAAAGGCTGCCAAATCAATATCTTTGTTCAGTCCAAAAGGTGTTTGTGAATGGAGGGTATGTATCCAGAAGGTTTCTCTTCTTCTTAGATGTAGTTCTCTATCACCACGTCTCTTGTTAATCGGTATACATTCTAGAATCATGGCTCTTAAACTTTCTGAGTCTTTGTTATGATAATTTCTATAATGAAGTGACAGATTGTGAGATTTTTCTCCTGCTTTTATGTTAGTCAGATGTTCTGCTACCCTTTTCTTAAAGGGTCGTGTGGTGCGTCCTATGTATTGAAGACCACATGTACATTCAATCAAGTAAACAACATAATCTGTTTTGCAATTGCAAGCGGCATTGATTTTGCATAGTTTACCATTATTGCTAGATCTAACTTCTTTGGTGGATTTTTGTCCGCTATAGTGATGCTCACATGCGACACAATTCAGGCGGTTGCATTTGAAAAAACCTGTGGACAATTTCCCCAGCCAATTTTGTTTTTTTGGCTGTTTCAATTTGCTTAGTGCAAGAGTATTTTTCAAATTACTATTCTTGCGGAAGATCAATTTGGGTTCTTTTGGAATGATTGATTTTAGGAGGTCATCCTTTTCTAATAGATGCCAATGTTTTCTCAAAATCATTTTAATTTCTTTAGAGCCTTCATTGTATGTAGTAATAAAGTTAGCAGTGTCTTGTTGCATTTTTCCTACATGTTGTTTCTTCTTTTGTAGAAGTGAGTTCCTATCAATGCATTTTACTTTTTTGTAAGCTTTGTTCAGTTCTGTTTCCTTGTAGCCTCTTTCTATAAATCTCTTCTTCAATACAGCTGCTTCTTGTTCGAAGTGTTCCATTTTGGAGCAGTTGCGTCTAAGACGTTGATATTGGCCGTAAGGGATGTTTCTTATCCATTCCTGGTTGTGGCCACTAGAGGCTAGTAGGTATTTGTTGCTGTCAGTTGTTTTTTTATGAAGTTTAGTATGAATTACACCTTCTTCCTGGAATAGTATTATATCGAGAAAATCCATTTCTACTTTGTTCCTTTTTTCTGTGAAGGTAAGGTTGAACTCATTTGCGTTTAAGGTTTTCACGAAATCACTCAGAATATTGTCAGGGCCTTCCCAGATCATGATGATATCATCAATGCATCTTGCCCATTTTATAATGTGCCTATGGAATGGATTGTTAGACCATATATGGCATTCCTCCCATAGCCCCATATAGAGGTTGGCAAAGCTGGGTGCAAAGCGAGTTCCCATTGCTTTGCCTTGGAGCTGTAGGTAATGTTCCTTTTCTAATAGAAAGAAGTTTTTTTCCAGAACAAATTTTATTGAGTTTAAAAGAAACGTACATGTGTCTTTTGGGAGATCAGTCAGGGTTTTCAGCCAAAAATCAACAGCTTCTATTCCTTTCTCATGTGGTATGTTTGTATATAGAGCACTTACGTCCAGGGTAACCCAAATGAAATTCTCTCTCCAGATTACTTCTGTCATTTTCCCAATTGTGTCAGGGGTATCTCTCAAAAAGGATTTTAGTCTTGGTACTAGAGGTTGAAGAAAGTTGTCTATGTACTCCGATAGTTTTGAGGTTAGGGAATTAATGCCTGAGACGATTGGTCCACTCTGTCTTGGATTACGATGCCCCCTCCTTTATCCGCCTCTCTTATGATTAGGTTACTGTCTTCTTCTAAGTTCTTTATGAAGGTTTTTTCTTTCCTTGCGAGGTTGTCTTTTTTGATTTTGTACCCCTTGCAAAGTTGGTTGAAGTCTGGTTGATTTTGTACACCTCTCAAGGAAAGAAAAAACCTTCATAAAGAACTTAGAAGAAGACAGTAACCTAATCATAAGAGAGGCGGATAAAGGAGGGGGCATCGTAATCCAAGACAGAGTGGACTATATAAAAGAAGCATATAACCTCCTAAAGGATGAAACCAACTACAGAAAACTTCCAGGAGATCCTACCAACACCTTCCTAAAAGAGTATCGCCACCTATTAGATAATGCCAAGGAGGAGAAAGTCCTGAATGAAGATGAATTAGCTTATCTCAAAAACGATAACCCCACCACAGCGATTTTTTATCACCTTCCAAAGGTGCATAAAAATATGCAAATACCTCCAGGAAGACCAATCGTCTCAGGCATTAATTCCCTAACCTCAAAACTATCGGAGTACATAGACAACTTTCTTCAACCTCTAGTACCAAGACTAAAATCCTTTTTGAGAGATACCCCTGACACAATTGGGAAAATGACAGAAGTAATCTGGAGAGAGAATTTCATTTGGGTTACCCTGGACGTAAGTGCTCTATATACAAACATACCACATGAGAAATGAATAGAAGCTGTTGATTTTTGGCTGAAAACCCTGACTGATCTCCCAAAAGACACATGTACGTTTCTTTTAGACTCAATAAAATTTGTTCTGGAAAAAAACTTCTTTCTATTCGAAAAGGAACATTACCTACAGCTCCAAGGCACAGCAATGGGAACTCGCTTTGCACCCAGCTTTGCCAACCTCTATATGGGGCTATGGGAGGAATGCCATATATGGTCTAACAATCCATTCCATAGGCACATTATAAAATGGGCAAGATACATTGATGATATCATCATGATCTGGGAAGGCCCTGACAATATTCTGAATGATTTCGTGAAAACCTTAAACGCAAATGAGTTCAACCTTACCTTCACAGAAAAAAGGAAAAAAGTAGAAATTGATTTTCTCGATATAATACTATTCCAGGAAGAAGGTGTAATTCATACTAAACTTCATAAAAAACCAACTGACAGCAACAAATACCTACTAGCCTCTAGTGGCCACAACCAGGAATGGATAAGAAACATCCCTTACGGCCAATATCAATGTCTTAGATGCAACTGCTCCAAAATGGAACGCTTCGAACAAGGAGCAGCTGTATTGAAGAAGAGATTTATAGAAAGAGGCTACAAGGAAAAAGAACTGAACAAAGCTTACAAAAAAGTAAAATGCATTGATAGGAACTCACTTCTACAAAAGAAGAAACAACATGTAGGAAAAATGCAACAAGACACTGCTAACTTTATTACTACATACAATGAAGGCTCTAAAGAAATTAAAATGATTTTGAGAAAACATTGGCATCTATTAGAAAAGGATGACCTCCTAAAATCAATCATTCCAAAAGAACCCAAATTGATCTTCCGCAAGAATAGAAATTTGAAAAATACTCTTGCACCAAGGAAATTGAAACAGCCAAAAAAACAAAATTGGCTGGGGAAATTGTCCACAGGTTTTTTCAAATGCAACCGCCTGAATTGTGTCGCATGTGAGCATCACTATAGCGGACAAAAATCCACCAAAGAAGTTAGATCTAGCAATAATGGTAAACTATGCAAAATCAATGGCGCTTGCAATTGCAAAACATATTATGTCGTTTACTTGATTGAATGTACATGTGGTCTTCAATACATAGGACGCACCACACGACCCTTTAAGAAAAGGGTAGCAGAACATCTGACTAACATAAAAGCAGGAGAAAAATCTCACAATCTGTCACTTCATTATAGAAATTATCATAACAAAGACTCAGAAGGTTTAAGAGCCACGATTCTAGAATGTATACCGATTAACGAGAGACGTGGTGATAGAGAACTACATCTAAGAAGAAGAGAAACCTTCTGGATACATACCCTCCATTCACAAACACCTTTTGGACTGAACAAAGATATTGATTTGGCAGCCTTTCTAGTGGATAAATAAAAATAAAAATAATAAAGAATAGCATATATATATATATACAAATACATCCATATGGAACAAATGGGTCCACCCACTACCTAAGACACACAAAAAAATTCCCTATAGGTAATCACTTTGGTCACCCACATATATATATATATATATATATATATATATATACTAGGATACAGATAACTGTATAATATCATCTGTAAGCAATTTGTGAGAACCCTGTAAACAAATTTAAAATATTCTTAATGAATTTAGGTGACTCACTTTACCTAACTGAACACCCACTTTCTGGGATCCTGTCTTTTACTTTTTAAAAAAAATACCGCACATAAATACGGATGTTTTTAGCTAATTTTTTTCAAATATATCTATGGAATTTTCAAATATATCTATGATGTTCATTCCTTTATATAGAAAAAATTGTTTTAAAATGTAAGATGACATATCTCATATAGCATATTTTAATTTAATTTTAATTAATTTTTTTTAATGCATATATTATGTTTTATACAATTAAGAGTAAGTAGCAATGTATTTACAAATTGGGATGAATTTGAATTATGAAGATAGTTCAAATCACTCCTTACCGCAAATCATCCCAACCCTATTATAGTTCCTCTTGTGAAAAAACGGAACTCTAGGGTGTTTTTGATAAATCACATCAACCACTCTATTTACCTCTATATTTTTTAAAACCACAACATACGTATTAAATTCGTCCAATTGACCATTCTTTCATACCCCTATTTATCTGTCAAAGAATGCTTAGTACACGCATGCGCCAAAATGAACCATTAGTCTTGGCTCAATCGTTTTATCTGTCAAAGACAGCTAGCTTAGTACACGCATGCGCTAAAATGAATTAATAGTCTCGGCTCTCACAACCGGTTATTTATTTACTTTATTTTATTTTTAAACTTGTAGTAGTACGTCCTCACATAAGCCCATATAATCCTTTCCATATCGCCTTCTCTGGAAAAAAACCCTTAGCGATCGGGGGTGTATTACACACACTTTTTTGAACCTCTATTTTTATTGGTTCAATCGCACACACCCCCGCCGCATTTGTAATACACATCTAATCGGTAGCATTACGCATGCACCAGTACTCCGCTCTCGCGCTCCTAACTGCTTCCGAATCTTACAAAAAATTATACCAACGAAGTAGATAAGGAATACTTTGTAGGCATTTTGAAAGTAATAGTTCACTCCTTCTATCCCTTAACTAAAAAATATCTTGCAAGCTAAACTGAAATGAGTACGAATTAGCAAGCCAGTGATTGGCATATTAGCCCACACACCTCTCAAATCATATGACCACTAAGAGCCAATCAGAGCTCTGAAATATCGAAATTACACAGGCAAACCCTATTTAAAGTCCCTATCCAAACACCAGCAATCACACTCAAAATTTTCCTCTGATGAAGAAGGTAACCCATTACTTGAAACCTTTGAAATGCGTAAGGAGAGATTTGAACGAATATATATTGAACTGCTTCTTATAAACTGCATGTTTTGCCGTTTTCCTGCACTTCTGATTATTCACCTTGGAATTTTGTACTGTTTATATAACACTACTATGCCTAACTGATACCTCATATTGGATTGAGGTGGAAAAATGTGAGCATATTTTACATATGAAATAAATATATGTTTTAAACTTGTACAACAGTGTTGCACTATCCTTTCCATATTTCTGTTCCCTTATCTATATATCCTACATCACGGTTTACTGGGACTAAAGAGGCAGAGAAGCAACGATTCCAGATTGCTGAGGGACAACTACACTTACTAAAGACGCTTTCCACTTACCTCATAGGATTGAGGTAACATCTATTAAGTTTGCATTTATTTACCACATAAGGATTAGACAAGAAAACTATCATTTGTTTATTCCTACATAATCTACTTGAACATTGGGACTGATTACACCTGTGAATTTTGTGAACTTTGTGAACTCTATGATGTCATTTTAAGTGAATTACTAGTACCTTAACAGTGAAGCAAGGACACAAATATTTTTAGGTCCACTATTTGACCTGATTGGTACACCCTCACTCAGACGCTGCTGGTACAAATACTTGTACTAGATATATTATATTATATTATATTGTATAGAATTATTTTAAAAAATTCTTTAAGCCTTTCAGCACACCTACTACTCTAATACCATTATTAATATATTGGTTACTATTCTTATGAACAGTGAGCCTTAATACCACTCTTCCTACCAATAGTTTTCTCCGCTTATTGAAATAGGACAGAGCAGGTGGGGACCCTGCAAGTGCCCTCATTTCAGGTATAAGGGCAGCCAGTTCATTCATCCACATAACAATTTATATACCTCTCGGGGGGGACACCTAGCGCTGAATTACCCTTTGCTCTCTTTTCACACACACACACACATATATATATATATATATATATATATATATATATATATATATATATATATATATATACTAGTCCTAAAGCCCCTGTACACGGGCCATTTTTTACAGTACAGCGGTCCCACCCCTTGCTCTCTCTCTATCCCCCCTCTTTTTTGCTCTCACTTTCTCCCCTCTCTTTTGCTCTCTCTTTCTCCCCTCTCTTTTGCTCTCTCTCTCCCCCTCTATTTTGCTCTCTCTCTCCCCCTCTCTTTTGCTCTCTCTCCCCCTTCTCTTTTGCTCTCTCTCGCTCCTCTCTTTTGCTCTCTCTCCCCCTTTTTTGTTTTCTCTCTCCCTCTCTTTTGCTCTCTCTCTCCCCCCCTCTTTTGCTGTCTCTCTCCCTCTCTTTTGCTCTCTCTCTTCCCCCTCTCGTTTGCTCTCTCTCCTCTTGTTTGCTCTCTCTCTCCTCTCTTTTGCTGTCTCTCTCCCTCTCTTTTGCTCTCTCTCTCCCTCTCTTTTGCGCTCTCTCCCCCTCTCCTTTGTGCTCTCCCCCCCTCTCTTTTGTGCTCTCTCCCCCCTCTCTTTTGTGCTCCACTCTTTTGTGCTCCACTCTTTTGTGCTCTCTCCACTCTTTTGTGCTCTTTTGTGCTCCACTCTTTTGTGCTCCACTCTTTTGTGCCCCACTCTTTTGTGCTCTCTCCCCCCTCTCTTTTGTGCTCTCTCCCCCTCTCTTTTGTGCTCTCTCCCCCTCTCTTTTGTGCTCTCTCCCCTCTCTTTTGTGCTCTCTCCCCCTCTCTTTTGCGCTCTCTCCCCCCTCTCTTTTGTGCTCTCTCCCCCTCTCTTTTGTGCTCTCTCCCCTCTCTTTTGTGCTCTCTCCCCCTCTCTTTTGCGCTCTCTCCCCCTCTCTTTTGCACTCTCTCCCCCTCTCTTTTGTGCTCTCTCCCCTCTCTTTTGTGCTCTCTACCCCTCTCTTTTATGCTCTCTCCCCCTCTCTTTTTGCTCTCTCCCCCCTCTCTTTTGTGCTCTCTCCCCCTCTCTTTTCTTTCATGTAATTAACAAGAGTCCATGAGCTAGTGACGTATGGGATATACATTCCTACCAGTAGGGGCAAAGTTTCCCAAACCTCAAAATGCCTACAAATACACCCCTCACCACACCCACAATTCAGTTTTACAAACTTTGCCTCCCATGGAGGTGGTGAAGTAAGTTTGTGCTAGATTCTACGTTGATATGCGCTTCGCAGCAGGTTGAAGCCCGGTTTTCCTCTCAGAGTGCAGTGAATGTCAGAGGGATGTGAAGAGAGTATTGCCTATTTGAATACAATGGTCTTCCTCTAGGGGATCTATTTCATAGGTTCTCTGTTATCGGTCATAGAGATTTCTTCTCCTACCTCCCTTTTCAGATCGACGATATACTCTTATATACCATTACCTCTACTGATTCTCGTTTCAGTACTGGTTTGGCTATCTACTATATGTAGATGAGTGTCCTGGGGTAAGTAAGTCTTATTTTTTGTGACACTCTAAGCTATGGTTGGGCACTTTATATGTAAAGTTCTAAATATATGTGTTTAAACTTATATTTGCCATGATTCAGGATAATCAGTATTCCTTCATTCAGACTGTCAGTTTCATTATTTGGGATAATGCATATGAATAAATATTTTTTCTTACCTTGAAAATTTTCATTTAACTATTTTTCCCTGCGGGCTGTTAGGTTTGCGATGGCAGAAAATGCTTCATTTTATTGCGTCATTTTTGGCGCAAACTTTTTTGGCGCAAAATTTGGTAATTTCCGGCGCCGTAGTTGACGCCAGAAGTTGTTTGTAGTTACGTCATTTTTTGACGCATGTGTATTCAGACGTTTTTTTTGCGCCAAAAAATGTGGATGTCGGTTTCGGCGTCAGAGGATGTGGCTTCATACTTCGCGCCAAAAGATATGGGCTTTGTACTTGGCGCCAATAATGTGGGCATCATACTTGGCGCCAAAAATGTGGGCATCTTTTTTGTTCTACTTTTTCTCACATTATTTAAGTCTCATATTTTTGCTGCTTCTGGTTGCTAGAGGCTTTTTTGTTTTGTATTTTTTCTCCCATTCCTGAAACTGTCATTTAAGGAATTTGATAATTTTGCTTTATATGTTGTTTTTTTCTATTACATATTGCAAGATATTTCACATACTGTATCAGAAAATGCTAACGGATTCCTGTTGACTGAAATCAGTCCTACCAAAGCTAAGTTCATTTATTTTAATGTTATGAATGTTTATCTTTAGCTATGGTTTGTAATAAGTTATCATGATAAACTTTTACATGCAGAATCTATTAGTGTTTATGCTTCATATATTGCTATTCTTTTTACATCTTATGTACAAGATATACTTAGAAATTTATAAGTATATTTTTCTGATTCTATGTTAAAGGCTTTGTCTGACATCCCCCCTTCTAATAAAATTTTTAGGTCTTTTTCAAACTTCTTTTTTAGTTGATGAAGTTTCAAATGACCAACAACATACTGAATTATCCTTCTCTGATGGTGTTTTTTTCTCATTCAGAATTTTCTTCATCAGATATTGACACTAACAAATCTACTTTTTTATTTTTATTAGAGTACATTTGTTCTTTGTTAAAAAGGTGTTGATTATTTTGGATATTGAGGTAACTAGTTCTTTTTGAAGACTAGCTAACATTTTATTTCTGCTTATTAATCTTCTGTGTTTTCAGAAGTTTTTTTCCAGTTCTTGATACTAGGGAATGGAATAGGCTGAGAATTTTCTTTTATTCCTTCTTCAAGGTTTTTAAATTATATTCTTTGCTGGCAGTTAGTTTTCAGTTTTGAGGATTCCCCAAATTAATGGGGCTATCTCTACTCCTGCTAAATATGCTATTGTTTCTATAGCAAAATAGTATTTATTTTTTTCCTTCAGATGGTTGTATCTTATTTAAGGAAAATGATTTATTTCAGGTACTTTTCTTGGACCTGTAATTTATTTGGATGATGTTGCAATTGCTTCATTTTTCTGTTTGGATACTTTAAGATCAAGTATCGGATTATGATTTATTTAGCATTTTTAAAGGGACAAAATCTACTACTCATTTGAAGTTCAGACTAAGTGCTATTGCATTGTCTTGTTATCTTGCATTTGTTGATTATGCAAGTCCAGTGTGTTGATTGGTCCTTTAACTTGATTAACATGCTAATAATTTCATTTGTGTCTTCAATTTATTGAATATTTTCGCAAATGAGGTTTAATCTATGTCTTTAGCTGTTTTAGCTAGAAGAATTTTGTGATTTCTAAAAATCCATATTTCTTTTTTTCCAAGATAATCAATAATTTGGTTCATAATTGGATTCAATTCTTAACTGTTACTCTGGGCTTCAAGATTGAGTTCTAAGACTAAAACTTTAAGCTTATTTTAGTTTTGTTGTTCATACTAAAGAACAAAATCCTAAATTCTTACCTAAGTAACATGTTTTTATTTTTCAGTTCAAAGTCAGCTCCCTAAATTTGCATGTATGTGCCATATTCCAGCTTGGCTGGTAAGGGGCCGGTTAAGACTTTTTTTAAATTTGGTTCTATTCGGTCCAAATTTCTTAGATTTTGGGTACAGAATAAGATTCAGAGTAAAACTGTCTGTGAGAAGTCTTTTTTTCTCAATTATATTCCAGCTATTTCAGTAAGGCTAACACTTTCCTTAAGTGTGTTTCAGACCTATATATTTTGGGTATTGGTGAAGCGCGGCTGGTCACCCTTTGGGGCTCAAGCGCTGCTCAGACCTGGAATTTTCTGGGGTATTTATTGCAGTTCCATTTTTAGGAAATGGGTTTTGGAGTTTTTTTCAAGACTAAACATTGTTCTAAAGATAGAAAATCTTTTTGAATTGTCATATAAGTATACCATCTTTTAGAATGGTGTTTATATGGTCTATTTTGCCTTTTTTGGTCAGTGACACTTTATTTGTTTACAATAGATACAATAGATGCATATCTTCTGTTTTCATTTTAGATTATTATTATTTTCTGAGATTCTCTTTTTTGACAAGCATTACCAATTTGTTGCTTTTCCTTCTGGTCTAGCGACAGTTCTAAGAATCTTTTCAAGGTTCTCAGTGTTCCTTATTTGGACGGTCTCGTGGTACTGGCTCAGTCTTTTCATTCTGCGGAATCTCATACGATTTAACTTTGTTGTTTCTTCAAGTCATGGTTAGAGGATCTTTTTATCAAAAGCTCCTTGATTCCTCTCACACAAGGGTCACCTTTTTTTAGGTTTCCAGATAGATTGTGTCAATGTCTTTGTCTCTAACAGACAAGTGACAATTTATTGGGTTCCGTTTGTCGGAATCTTCAGTCTCTATTATTTCCTTCAGTTGCTATATATACATGGAAGTTTTATGTCTCATGGCTGCAGCATTGGATTTGATTACCTTTGCTCATTTTCATAGGAAACCTTTCCAGTTTTATTATGCTGAATAATGGTGCAGGGATTCTAGGATATCACTTTTTATATCTTTGAATCCTAATGTTTAACTATCTTTGATCAGTGGTTAAGTTCATCATCATTTAGTTCTACCGGTCTCTTCGGTTCTTTCAACCTAGACCATGATCTTTACAGATGCGAGTCTTTCAGGTTGGGAGGCTGTCTGAGTATCTCTGTCAGCACAAGGGGTTTGGAAATCTCAGGAGGCGAGATTAACACTCAACATTTTGGAACTCCGTGCGATTTTCAGAGCTCTTCAGTTCTGGCCTCTTCTGAAGAGAGAATCGTTTATTTGTTTTCAGACAGACAATATCACAACCGTGGCGTATGTCAATCATCAAGGGGGACTCACAGTCCTCAGGCTATGAAAGAAGTATCTTGGATACTTGTATGGGAGGAATCCAGATCCTGTCTAATTTCTGTGGTTCATATCCCAGGTATAGACAATTGGGAAGCGGATTATCTCAGTCGCCAGATGTTACATCCGGGCGAATGGTCTCTTCATCCATAGGTATTTCTTCAGATTGTTCAAATCTGGGGACTCCCAGAAATAGATCTGATGGCCTCTCATCTAAACAAGAAACTTCCCAGGTATCTGTCCAGATCCAGGGATCCTCAGGCGGAAGCAGTGTATGCGTTGTCGCTTCCTTGGAATTATCATCCTGCTTATATTTTTCCGCCTCTAGTTCTTCTTCCAAAAGTGATTTCCAAAATCCTAATGGAGCATTCATTTGTACTGCTGGTGGCTCCAGCATGGCCTCACAGGTTTTGGTATGCGGATCTCGTTCGGATGGCCAGTTGCCAACCTTGGACACTTCCGTTAAGGCCAGACCTTCTGTCTCAAGGCCCATTTTTCCATCAGGATCTCAAATCATTAAAAATCATTAAATTTGAAGGTATGGAAATTGAACGCTTAATTCTTAGTCATAGAGGTTTTTCTGACTCAGTAATTAATACTATGTTACAGGCTCGTAAATTTGTGTCTAGGAAGATCTATTACCGAGTCTGGAAGACTTACATTTCTTGGTGTTCTTCACATAAATTCTCTTGGCATTCTTTTAGAATTCCTAGAATTTTACAATTTCTTCAAAATGGTTTGGATAAGGGTTTGTCTGCAAGTTCCTTGAAAGGACAAATCTCTGCTCTTTCTGTTCTTTTTCACAGAAAGATTGTTAATCATCCTGATATTCATTGTTTTGTACAGGCTTTGGTTCGTATCAAGCCTGTCATTAAGTCAATCTCTCCTCCTTGGAGTCTCAATTTGGTGCTGAGGGCTTTACAGGCTCCTCCGTTTGATCCTATGCATTCTCTGGACATTAAATTACTTTCTTGGAAAGTATTGTTCCTTTTGGCTATCTCTTCTGCTAGAAGAGTTTCTGAGTTATCTGCTCTTTCTTGTGAATCTCCTTTTCTGATTTTTCATCAGGATAAGGCAGTGTTACAGACTTCATCTAAATTTCTACCTAAGGTTGTGAATTCTAACGACATTAGTAGAGAAATTGTTGTCCCTTCATTGTGTCCAAATCCTAAGAATTCTCTAGAGAGGTCTTTGCATTCTTTGGATGTAGTTAAAGTTTTGAAATATTATGTTGAAACTTCTAAAGATTTCAGAACGACTTCTAGTCTATTTGTTATCTTTTCTTGTTCTAGGAAAGGTCAGAAGGCTTCTGCCATTTCTTTGGTGTCCTGGTTTAAATCTTTGATTCATCATGCATATGTGGAATTGGGTAAAACCCCGCCTCAGAGGATTACGGCTCATTCTACTAGGTCAGTTTCTACTTCCTGGGCTTTTTAGGAATGAAGCTTCTGTTGATCAGATTTGCAAAGCAGCAATTTGGTCTTCTTTGCTTATTTTTACTAAATTCTACCATTTTGATGTGTTTTCTTCTTCTGAAGCTGTTTCAGTTTGATTCTTCTGCTTATGATTTCAGTTTTTTTCTTTATAAGATTAAAACTTTTTGATTTGGGTTGTGGATTATTTTTTCAGCGGAATTGGCTGTCTTTATTTATCCCTCCCTCTCTAGTGACTCTTGCGTGGAAGTTCCACATCTTGGGTATCTGCTATCCCATACGTCACTAGCTCATGGACTCTTGCTAATTACATGAAAGAAAACATAATTTATGTAAGAACTTACCTGATAAATTCATTTCTTTCATATTAGCAAGAGTCCATGAGGCCCACCCTTTTTGTGGTGGTTATGATTTTTTTGTATAAAGCACAATTATTACAATTCCTTATTTTTGATGCTTTCGCTCCTTTCTTATCAACCCACTTCTTGGCTAATTGTTAAACTGAATTGTGGGTGTGGTGAGGGGTGTATTTATAGGCATTTTGAGGTTTGGGAAACTTTGCCCCTCCTGGTAGGAATGTATATCCCATACGTCACTAGCTCATGGACTCTTGCTAATATGAAAGAAATGAATTTATCAGGTAAGTTCTTACATAAATTATGTTTTTTGCTCTTTCCCCCCTCTCTTTTGTGCTCTCTCCCCCCTCTCTTTTGTGCTCTCTCCCCCCTCTCTTTTGTGCTCTGAGCAGGCGGACAGGAATCGTCACAATTCAACCCGATCGAGTACAATCGGGTTGATTGATACCTCCATGCTGGTGGCGGATTGGCCGCAAGTTTGCAGGGGGTGGAGTTGTACCAGCAGCTCAAGTGATCAAGTGCGCAACTGCACGAAACATGTCTGCATGTGGTTCAGATCACTGACACTGTGTTTTTACATTAAGTGCTTTATTACAGTCGTGTGTAGGCTGTCATGTTTTTACTTTTGATACTACAATAAAGGAAGTTTTACTTTTCTTTGGAGAGAGATTTTTTGCGCTACAAGTGGGGACAATCCATTGGAACATATTCTATTTACTCAGACGCTGACTACAGACCGGCTCAGTCTCCACAGCTGCAGATCTCCATACACTCTGAGCCAATTGCTCCCCAGCGTGTTACCGGACAGTGAGTGGTATACAGGTACCTTTTGAAATTATATTGCTAAAGTCTATGTGTGCGCTACTTACTTACAAAGTGTTCTTTTATATATATATATATATATATATATATATATATATATATATATATATATATATATATTGATATATGAGTTTATATGTGTATGTATGTGTGCACATACATATTTACACATATAAACACATAATTATACATGTATACACATATATACACCTAGGGCCAGATTACGTGTGGAGCGCTAACATTTGCGCACGATGGATAAGGGGTTTATCGTGGGTGTTTGTGATTGTTAGTTTACCGCTGGTACTGCCAGTTGAAAATGAATGCGATCGATTTAGCGCAATCGTGATTTATGCTAGAAAAATTACAGCATCCTTAGAGCTCTGGTTAACAAATTACAGTTACACTCAAAATAACACCATCTAATAATAATTATTCTAAAAAAATGCACACAAGAGTTATAAAGGCTCAAAGATTTGGGATCGCAGGTGTTAGAAAAAAAAAAGCTTTAACATAGACATACATACATATACATCTACTGTATATCTTTATCTATCTATTGATCTATCTATTCATATCTTTATCTATCTATCTATCTATCTATAAATATAAATATATATATATATATATAACCTGACGAGCGCAAACACCAGCGATAAACCTCTTATCACTTGTGCGCAAATGTTAGCGCTTCCCTCGTAAACTGGTCCTTTGTGTATACATGTGTCTATATGTGTAAATATGTATGTGCACACATACATACATATATACACATATAAACTCATAAATAAACACGCACACACACACACACATATATATATATATATATATATATATATATATATCAAAATAACAAGAGTATTGCATTGAGCAATGATACTTTTTTTATTGGACTAACTATACATTTATAAATTGACAAGCTTTCGGAAGAGTTCCTTCCTTTATCAAGTCTGAAGCAATACTGACCTATTCAATGGAATTTACAGATTATATCTTAAAACACAGAATAGCTAAGAAGACAGAAAGTGCAGGGAGAGGAGGAGGTGTCGTAAAAATCATGAGGGGGGCTTAGGTAACAGGCAGACAGTGTCCAGTGTAGGAGAACAGACAGGGGAAATATATAGCTATACATAGAGCATATACTGACATAAAGTTATATATCAACATTTAATCAATATCTATAAAGATGTGAAATTGTATATACAGGGGGAATACAAAAGTTAAAAAAGACAAAAGTGTAGACATAGGCTTACCTGTGTACCTTTGTATAAAGAATGTGGAATATACAATGTAATTGACTAAATGAAAGTACATTACAAAAAAGTTTGATAATGTGTTAAGAATCCAGAGTCCACATTTAGTCCAGAATTAAACAAGTTGAAGTATCCCACTAGTAGTCGAATACAACCCTGCTGTGGAAGGTATATGAAAAATCATAAAAGACTTACAGCCACTACTCCTAGAGTATCCCACACTCAAAAACATATTTCTAAAACCCCCAATCCTGGCATACAGACAACCACCTAACCTAAAGCAGAAACTGGTACATAGGAAGCTACCCCTTGAGAAAAAAGAACACTCAGAATGGAACCAAGTGCTGCTATAAAGCTATCTGCAAACTGTGTCAACATTTGACTCAGATCTTTCTTTCACTCCTCACATTCAGTCATTGGCTAAAGCCTGCTGCTTCCACCTTAAAAACGTCTCTAAAATTAGAGACACAACTAAGATTTTAATCCACTCTCTCATTCTCTCCCACCTCGATTACTGCAACTCTGTCCTCTCTGGTCTCCCCACCTACCGCCTAGCTCCTTTACAATCCATAATGAATGCCTCTGCCAGACTCATCTTCCTTACATGTCGCTCTTCATCTGCTGCACCTCTCTGCCAATCTCTTCACTGGCTTCCTCTTGCCTCTAGGATCAAACACAAAATTCTCATTCTGACATACAAAGCCCTCAACTGCACTGCTCCCCCCTATATCTCAGACCTTGTTTCCAGATACTCTCTCTCCCGTCCCCTTCGCTCTGCTCACGACCTCCTACTCTCCTCCTCTCTTGTCACCTCATCACACTCCCATTTACAGGACTTCTCCAGACTGGCTCCCATCTTGTTGAACTCTCTGCCTTGCTCTACAATACTCTCTTCTAGTTTTAAAAGCTTCAAGTGCTTCCTAAAGACTCTACTGTTCAGGGATGCATACAACCTACGCTAACCTTTCTTTATACCAGTTCCTCTCCTCCATTGCTATCCCCTGAACCCCCTTAGCATGTAAGCCTAAGAGTCCAGCTGTTTGTTGATTACCTTCTCAAGAGCTGACTACAACAGTGCAACTCTTAGCAGGGCCCTCTACCCATTTGATCCCTATAATTGTTTTGTTGTACGTTTGTGAAAGCAGCACAGCAAATCACAATAATAAATCTTATAACATTAAAGGGGCATATTCATGTATATCTGCAAATGTGGTATGCATGATACAGTGCACTGCATGTGAAGTGGGATGCTATATTGGAGAAACAAGCCAAAAACTGCACCTTCGGATGAACTTACACAGACACTCAATCAAAAACCACTGTTAAACAAAATACTGCACCCCTGTTGGTCACCATTTCAGCCAACCTGACCACTCCATCCAAAACCTCAAAATCAAAATTCTCAGTGGCAACTTCAAAAACACCATAGAAAGAAAAACCTTTGAAATTAAAATGATAATGCACTTCAACTTGTTTAATTCTGGACTAAATGTGGACTCTGGATTCTTAACACATTATCAAAAATTTTTGTAATGTACTTTCATTTAGTCAATTACATTGTATATTCCACATTCTTTATACATAGGTACACAGGTAAGCCTATGTCCACACTTTTGTCTTTTTTTAACTTTTGTATTCCCCCTGTATATATAATTTCACATCTTTATAGATATTGATTCAATGTTGATATATAACTTCATGTCAGTATATGCTCTATGTATAGCTATATATTTCCCCTGTCTGTTCTCCTACACTGGACACTGTCTGCCTGTTACCTAAGCCCCCTCATGATTTTTACGACACCTCCTCCTCTCCCTGCACTTTCTGTCTTCTTAGATATTCTGTTTTAAGATATAATCTGTAAATTCCATTGAATAGGTCAGTATTGCTTCAGACTTGATAAAGGAAGGAACTCTTCCGAAAGCTTGTCAACTTATAAATGTATAGTTAGTCCAATAAATCAAAAGGCCACTTCTCTCTGCTTATCCTCCTTGATCTGTCCGCAGCCTTTGACACTGTTGACCACCCTCTCTTGCTCCAAACCCTCCAATCCTTTGGCATATGTGACATAGCCCTCTCGTGGCTCTCTTCCTACCTGTCAAACCATACCTTTAGTGTAGCCTTCTCTTGGGCCTCCTCTGCCCCATCACCAATTTCTGTCGGAGTACTGCAAGTCTTTGTCCTCGGTCCCCTTCTCTCCTCAATCTACACGTCATCACTAGGTTCCCTAATAAAGTCCCACGGTTTATCAATATCATGACACCCAAATCTACTTCTCTGCACCAGACCTTTCTCCTTCCTTGCTAACCCGTGTCACTAACTGTCTTTCTCACATCTCCAACTGGATGTCTTCTCACTACCTCAAGCTAAATCTCTCCAAAACTGAGCTCCTTATTTTCCCCCCTTCTTCTAAACTCTCCACCCCCAATCTCTCTATAACTGTCGACAACTCCATCATTACCCCTACCCCATATGCCCGATGTCTCGGGGTCACATTTGACTCAGATCTTTCTTTCACTCCTCACATTCAGTCATTGGCTAAAGCCTGCCGCTTCCACCTTAAAAACATCTCTAAAATTAGAGACACAACTAAGATTTTAATCCACTCTCTCATTCTCTCCCACCTCGATTACTGCAACTCTGTCCTCTCTGGTCTCCCCACCTACCACCTAGCTCCTTTAGAATCCATAATGAATGCCTCTGCCAGACTCATCTTCCTTACATGTCGCTCTTCATCTGCTGCACCTCTCTGCCAATCTCTTTACTGGCTTCCTCTTGCCTCTAGGATCAAACACAAAATTCTCATTCTGACATACAAAGCCCTCAACTGCACTGCTCCCCCCCTATATCTCAGACCTTGTTTCCAGATACTCTCCCTACCGTCCCCTTCGCTCTGCTCACGACCTCCTACTCTCCTCCTCTCTTGTCCCCCCATCACACTCCCATTTACAAGACTTCTCCAGACTGGCTCCTATCTTGTTGAACTCTCTGCCTTGCTCTACAATACTCTCTTCTAGTTTTAAAAGCTTCAAGTGCTTCCTAAAGACTCTACTGTTCAGGGATGCATACAACCTACGCTAACCTTTATTTATACCAGTTCCTCTCCTCCATTGCTATCCCCTGAACCCCCTTAGCATGTAAGCCTAAGAGTCCAGCTGTTTGTTGATCACCTTCTCAAGAGCTGACTACAACAGTGCAACTCTTAGCAGGGCCCTCTACCCATTTGATCCCTATAATTGTTTTGTTGTACTTCTGTTCTTTTTTGTAACATTGGAATAAACCAGCGAGTGCCTTTTTTTGTGAATTGGATCTATCTATACAGTATATATGTATACATATGTCTATATATGTGTACATATGTTTTTATGTACTGTATTTATAAGTGTATACATGTACTTACAGGCATAAAAACACATAAATACATTTGTACACATATATAGACATGTATATAACTGAATTGGAGCCCTTTGCAGTCAAGTTGATGAAAACATGTAAAAGCATATATATGCAATATTCATATTTAATAAAGTGTTATACTGTTTATTTACTGTAAATATTTTCATTCCAATGTTTTGCACATATGTTCTATGTATTTTTAAATTGAATTTATAAAAATATATCTATACCTACTGTATATATAATATTATATATATATATAAATATATATATATATATATATATATATATATATATATATATATATATATATATATATATATATATATGTTTTTCCACTGTTTTTGTTCCATTGACTTCTATGGGGAATACATGAACCTGCATGCAATATTCTAACTTCGACTTTTTGCTTTTGTCGGGTTAGTGCACAAGTGAAAACAGTTTACTTTCAACTCATAATACGAACGCAACCTGACGAGTGCAAAAAACTTATTTCTATCGTAGTTAACTAACGGCTAGATTTAGAGTTTTGTCGGTAACGACCCGCGTAGCTAACGCTGGCTTTTTTCTGGCCGCACCTTTAAAATAACTCTGGTATTGAGAGTCCACAGAATGGCTGCGTTAGGCTCCAAAAAAGGAGCGTATAGCATATTTAACGCAACTTCAACTCTCGATACCAGAGTTGCTTACGGACGCGGCCAGCCTCAAAAACGTGCTCGTGCACGATTCCCCCATAGGAAACACCTGCAAAAAAGCCGCGTTCAGCTCCTAACGCAGCCCCATTGTTTCCTATGGGGAAACACTTTCTACGTCTGCACCTAACACTCTAACATGTACCCCGAGTCTAAACACCCCTAACATTACACTTATTAACCCCTATTCTGCCGCCCCCACTATCGCTGACCCCTGTATATTATTTTTAACCCCTAATCTGCCGCTCCGTAAACCGCCGCTACTTACATTATCCCTATGTACCCCTAATCTGCTGCCCCTAACACCGCCGACCCCTATATTATATTTATTAACCCCTAATCTGCCCCCCACAACGTCGCCTCCACCTGCCTACACTTATTAACCCCTAATCTGCCGACCGGACCTGAGTGCTACTATAATAAAGTTATTAACCCCTAATCCGCCTCACTAACCCTATAATAAATAGTATTAACCCCTAATCTGCCCTCCCTAACATCGCCGACACCTAACTTCAATTATTAACCCCTAATCTGCCGACTGGAGCTCACCGCTATTCTAATAAATGTATTAACCCCTAAAGCTAAGTCTAACCCTAACACTAACACCCCCCTAAATTAAATATAATTTTAATCTAACGAAATTAATTAACTCTTATTAAATAAATTATTCCTATTTAAAGCTAAATACTTACCTGTAAAATAAATTCTAATATAGCTACAATATAAATTATAATTATATTATTGCTATTTTAGGATTAATATTTATTTTACAGGTAACTTTGTATTTATTTTAACCAGGTACAATAGCTATTAAATAGTTAAGAACTATTTAATAGCTAAAATAGTTAAAATAATTACAAATTTACCTGTAAAATAAATCCTAACCTAAGTTACAATTAAACCTAACACTACACTAGCAATAAATAAATTAAATAAAATACCTATAATTATCTACAATTAAACCTAACACTACACTATCAATAAATAAATTAAATACAATTCCTACAAATAAATACAATGAAATAAACTAACTAAAGTACAAAAAATAAAAAAGAACTATGTTACAAAAAATAATTTTTTTTTACAAACATTAGAAATATATTACAACAATTTTAAACTAATTACACCTACTCTAAGCCCGCTAATAAAATAACAAAGCCCCCCAAAATAAAAAAATGCCCTACCCTATTCTAAATTACTAAAGTTCAAAGCTCTTTTACCTTACCAGCCCTGAACAGGGCCCTTTGCGGGGCATGCCCCAAGAAGTTCAGCTCTTTTGCCTGTAAAAAAAACCATACAATACCCCCCCCAACATTACAACCCACCACCCACATACCCTTAATCTAACCCAAGCCCCCCTTAAATAAACCTAACACTAAGCCCCTGAAGATCTCCCTACCTTAAGTCGTCTTCACCCAGCCGAGCCAAATTCTTCATCCAAGCGGAGCAAGAAGAGGTCCTCCATCCGGTAGAAGTCTTCATCCAAGCGGGGCAGAAGAGGTCTTCCATCCGATTGAAGTCTTCATCCAAGAGGCATCTTCTATCGTCATCCATCGGGAGCGGAGCGGCAGCATCCTGAAGACCTCCGACGCGGAACATCCATCCTGGCCGACGACTGAACGATGAATGACGGTTCCTTTAAATGACGTCATCCAAGATGGCGTCCCTTGAATTCCGTTTGGCTGATAGGAAGGTAGGAAAAATCTGATTGGCTGATTGACATTATTTTGCAAGTCAGTTGATTAAAGTGTTTATATCAGAAAAAATATCCTTCACTGTATGATAGTTTGTCAGTAGGTAGTTGTTTAACCTTAAACATCTTCTTTGGTGATTGACAGTTATTTAAGCAAAATATCTGCTTGGATATATATGTAATGAATATACAAATTGGCCTTTAAAAGTACTTTAAAAATACAACAGTAGTTATGATAGGTTTAGGAATTGTATTCTAGGGGATAAAGTCACATGATACAATCATAATAAAGTATATACTTGTATTGTTTCTGAATGTATTAAATGCATACAACATATTTTCAGTTGTGTTTTAAGTCACATAGTTGTATAGATTATTATTATTATTATTATTATTATTATTATACTTTATTTATTAAGCGCCAACATATTCTGCAGCGCTGTCCATGGATACAATTCTTTTAAATAAAACAATACAAGACTTGTAAGATACAGGACAAAATTTACAAACACATACAGGAGGGATTAAGGGCCCTATTCCCGTGGGAACTTACAATCTAGAAGGGTAGGAGGTTGAGAAACAGGAGGTGAAGACTGCAAGTTTGAGAAGGATGTTAATACAGAGTTAGATGAGGGAAATATTAGGTAAGTGAAATTAATTTATTATTGAGTTGGGTGGTAGGCTTCCCTGAACAGAAAAGTCTTCAGGGAGCATTTAAAGGAAGAAAGATTAGGGCAAAGCCTGACAGCACGAGGGAGAGTGTTCCAGAGGGTAGGTGCTGCACGACAGAAGTCCTGCAGTCTAGCATGAGAGGAGGTGATAGTTGCGGATGCAAGGAGCAGGTCATTGTTGGATCTTAGTGGACGGGCTGGAGTATACTTGTGTATTAGAGAGGATAGGTAGAGGGGAGCGGCGTTGGTGAGAGTTTTGTATGTAAGGGTGAGAATTTTGAATTTAATTTTGCAGGGAATGGGGAGCCAATGAAGGGACTCACAGAGAGGTGCAGCAGATACAGATCGACGGGAAAGGTGGATTAGCCTGGCAGAGGCATGTAGGAGGGATTGAAGGGGGGAGAGGCGGGAAAGAGGAAGGCCAGAGATTAGGTTGTTGCAGTAGTCAAGTCGGGAGATAACAAGGGAGTGGATTATTTGATTTGTGGTGTCAGCGCTCAGAAAAGGGCGAATTTTGGAAATATTGCGTAGATGATTGCGGCAGGATGTAGAAAGCGATTGGATATGGGGGATGAAGGATAGGTTTGAGTCAAGTGTGACTCCGAGGCAGCGGACTTGGGGCGATGGGGAAATGGTGATGCCGTCAACAGGGATAGAGAAGTCAGAAGTCGGCGTAGAGCTTGAGGGGGGATAAGAAGGAGCTCAGTCTTGGACATGTTAATCTTTAGGTGGTGAGAGGCCATCTAGGAAGAAATACCAGATGAGCCGTTGCTGACATGAGAGAGGACAGAGGGAGAGAGAGCAGGGGTGGAGAGGTAGATCTGGGTGTCATCAGCATAGAGGTGATATTTGAAACCATAACTGTTGATAAGTTTACCCAGCGAATAAGTATAGATGGAGAAGAGTAGAGGACCCAGAACAGATCCTTGAGGTACTCCAACAGACAGTGAGCTCCGCCTCCACTGTCACCACGTCATGCGCACCCACATACAATCCCATAGGATAGCAATAGCCAGGCCAGCCATTTAAGTCATTTGTAATTGGTTGATTTAGCCACCCGGCCCTGAGTTCAGTAGAGTGGCCCTAGGGACTCAAAATTCTGCTGCCCCTTAAAAATCTGCTGCCCTAGGCACCGGCCTCGTTGGCCTATGCCTTAATACGCCCCTGCTGGTATGGTAGAAACCATTTTTTCAGCAGGCACAGGATACCCAATGGGTACTGTTGGTGAGACTGTCACGCAATACCAGATAGCTACAGAAGGCAAAGCTAGTTTAAGGAAGGCTGTCACTAGTATGGTAGACACAAGTTTTTCAGCAGGCACATGATACCAAATGGGTACTGCTGGTGAGACTATAACGGTATACCAGATAGGTACAGCTTTAGGAACAAGATGAGCATATACAGATGTCAGGTTAGTCTGCTTAGCTTTCAGGAACCAGGTGAGGTTCAAGGTAAGTATGCTTGGTCTCTGAAACAAGGGGAGCATACAGAGATATCAGGTAAGTGTGTCTGGAGCAAGGTGAGCATATGCATGTTCAAGGTAAGTGTGCTTGGTCTCAGGAGCAAGGTGAGCATATACAGGTACAAGGTAAGTATACTTTGTCTCTGGAGCAAGGTAAGTATGTTTAGGAACAAGGTAAGTAAGGCAATAACTCAGCCCAGAGAAATGGGCTGAGTGAGCTTTTATAGGAGCTCCCACACCTGAGTCTTCCAGGTTGGAGTTCCTGTAATAAGGATGCAGCCCTTTTTAAGCTAGGCAATGTGTGGCACCCTGCATGTCTAGAGAACTGCAGCTGTAGCTGAAGAAAGACTAGAGTCTCAGCATCCCTCCATGTGGGATGCCATGATGGAAGGCAACATTCTCGGAGTTTGCTGAGACTGGTAAGGTCTCTTACATATATATATATATATATATATATATATATATATATACTTTTGAGTCCTTTCCAATCAAACACCTTGCCATATACCATATGCCTTTTAACCCTTTTAAAACATTTTTTTTTCAAATTAAAAATTATATATATTTTTTTTCATAAAAATGTTTATATATGAGTGTAATAGTTTATTTAATGTTTTTGATTTTTTTTTTTTTGCACTTTACTTCATACTACATGTTCTAGCCAGGGCCGTCTTTAACACAGGGCAAAAGGGGAAGCTGTCCAGGGCCCAGTCTGTATTTTTTTTTTTTTTTTTGGTTCATGCCAGACTGCTGATGTCATGTGACATGGGGGGGCACAGTCAGTCCTAATACTGTCACAGTCAAAAGTTCTCTGCTTATATTTATTTGTGAGAAACTGTGCCAGACCGTGCCGGTGTCATGTGACATGCCAAGCTAGTACCATGTGCTGTTTTAGATGTGCACTGTGCAGCACTGAATGCTAAGCCCTAACTTGGCATCCAGCCAATCCCGCTGCATCAGAAAAAGTCCTGCTGGGGTTACCACTGTTACCAGGTAACTGCTCTGGTGATGGGGATTGCAGCAGAAAGCTGGAGCAGCAGGCACGTGAGGATTTGAGCATCTGTGCAGCTGCACACACTGCTCTCTTCAGTCTTGAGGCTGTGTGATTCATCTCACACTGTATCCATGCAGCCTTGGACAGACAGCATCCAGTCTCCTGGTCCCCTTAGCCCTGCTTTTTATGCTGTGACCCTTAGATCAACCAACTGAAGTTTGTTAAGGGAACAGTGATTCGTAGAAAGGTGTCAATGGGAAGAATAAGTGAGTGCACACATGCCCCTCCCCCATGCAGTATTGTCTAGTGCAGGTGAAAGGGAACTTGTTCCTATCAAAGAAGTGACACGTGCAGCTTCCTCCTCAGTCTTTACCTTGCTTTTCTCCTGTTGGCTGCCATAAATCTCTTTAACCAGCTGACTTAACAACAGAATCACATTCAAAAGCATATTACATTAATCCACAGTGGAGGAATGTATATACAGGTATTTATTTACTTATTAGTACTACTTAGGTCCAGTTTCACATATTGAAATTTATTTCACTTTTTTTTAAAATGATTAGCCCAGCAGTGACCCACTGGGCTAATAATAATAAAAAAAATAATAAAATAAATTGATGTTGGGGTGGAGAGCGAAATTGCATGGGGGGGGGCAAGAAAATGTTTGCCCTGGGTCCAGTCAATATTAAAGATGACCCTGATTCTAGCAAAGCTTTGGCTTTTGATTGAGCACAAACTATTACTTTCAACTTGTAATATGAGTACTATGTACTGCAATATCCATATAAAGTATAGTTTGCTCTGGACTAGATTACAAGTGGCACGGTATATATATTTTTTTTTAGTAAGCGAAAACACCACTAGCATTAAGCTTTTTGCCCTTGTGGTGTTGCATTTGTATTACAAGTTCCCAAAAAATATTTTTCACTAGCGTGAACCCGACTACCGTGACAAACCTAACTTAAAGGTCCATAATAAAAGTACCATTTTTTAATGCATATATTTATTTTTCAGCGCATATGTTATGAGCATGAAGCTTATTTGTAAAATAATGCAGTAAAAACATGTGAATTAATTACCTCTTTAATGATAAATAGTCCTTTTCGTCATCATGCAAAACCGCTCCTAATCTCAAGGGGCTTTTCCTGCTGGTGCTGTGGCAGTGAGTTTATGCAAGCGCATTTTCAGAGATAACATGGGGCTGTGCAAAATGTAGAATAGTTCAATGCTTAGGGAGCATCATATTTTTCCATCTTAAAAGCACAGGATTTTGTTTGCTGAACCTCATATGATTGCAGTCTTCCCTGCCCATAACATTTTCTCTTTTGCATGCTGCACTGTATTACTGTCAAACCGGGAAGAAACAATCGTGATCCTTCACACATGACTGCACAGGGGTCATCTGAACATTCCATAGCCTTGTTTGTTTCACTTCAGAACTGTATGTGAAGTGAATATAACTATGGCTGTTCAGATGACTCCTGTGCAATATGAAGGATCGTTTCTTCCCGGTTTGGCAGATGCTGTAAAGCTGATTCTCAAAACATAGTAATACGGTTCAGCATGCAGAAGAGAAAATGTTATGTGCAGGGAAGTCTGCAATCATTTGAGCTGCAGACATGGACTGCCTTTTGTTAATATGTAGGGAACTCTTAGGGCTTGATCACATATGTGGCGTTGCCCACAAAAGCCGCCATCGGCTATTCTTAGATGGATGGAGAGATCACATATACGGCACCACATACAAATGTGGCACATATATTTTACCAGTCAGTCGCTGTTTTTACTCCCATAAACTAAGATAGAACCTGCATAGCAAGTCAGTATCAGATATTCAACACAAGGACTTACGTGGCGAAAATTGAGAAATTTTACTCCATATTCACCTCGCCACACATAGACAGGCTCAGCAAGCCTTGCGCTGAGTATATGAGCACCGTAAATCCATAGAAGTCTTAACAAACACCTAACGCATGTGCAATATGTACCTCTAAACCTCCATCCCCCACCGCAATAACTAATAAATATTTTTAACACCTAACGCATGTACAATATGTACCTCTCAACCGCCAACCCCACCGCAATAACTAATAAAATGTATTAACCCCTAAACTGTCAACCCCAAATCGCAAAGTATATAATTAAGTTATTAACCCCTAATCCGCCATCCACCCAAAACGCAAAGTATCTAATTACACTATTCAACCCTAATCCGCCAACCACCCACAACGCAATCTACATATTAACACTAATAACCGCTCCACCAACCCCCCACAACATAATCTACCTTTTAACACTATTAAACCCTAATCTGCCTACCCCCAGAACGCAAAGAACATAACAACACTATAAACCCCTGAACTACCATCCCCCCACAACGCAAACTACCTATTAAAACGATAAACCCCTAAACTGCCAACGCCCCCGTGGTGACATAGCTTACTGACCTAGCTGTTATTAAAATCCCTTCCCCCAGATATACCTTTCTCTCTGAACTAAAGACACTCCCAATAGTCTTTAACTGGCATTTGATAAACCACTCCCTATTGAATTGGGGTATAAAAAATTGGAACACCAAAGCCTCTCTCCTCTTCTTATCCTGTTCCTGCTGAAAAGATGGCTGATGTTGGACACACTGGAGAATGTGGCTAAGTACATTCCTTGGATAAAATCCTGTGATTATTTTAGCAGTGTTGCAGAAGTTGTAGTATTGTAGTAAAAGTTGCCCTGTATTAATTATTTGGACTGTTTTGCTGTAAACTAGATGTGTATATATACCTGTAAATATTTCTCTTATTATTAACATATATTGATTCCTAATAAATTCTTTGGGAAAAAATGGAGACCTTTTTTAATTAATAACCACCCCCCCACAAAGCAATCTACCTATTTAACATATATACACCTAAACCGCCATCCACCCACAATGCAAAGTATTAATCTAATCACTAAGCCCCCTAACCTAACACCCCCTATGTTAACCCCAATTACATAAAATAAAAAAGACTAACTGATTTGAACAGCCAATAGGATTTAAGTAGCTCTCATCCTATTTATTGATTTGAAATTTCAGCATATAGCAATGCAATGTACGATCGCATGAAGAGGAACTCCACGTTGCTGATGACCGCCGCCACCCAGGAGGACCACCAATCCGGATCCATGCATTGGAAGACCGCTCCACACCTCCGGCAAGAAGAAAGAAGATGGTTCCACAATGGATGAAGATGGACCCGCCTGGATGAAGACTTTTTTCCACCTGGAAGAAGATGGATGTCCGGACTTCAGGAACTGTGAGTACATTTTTTTGGGTTAGTGTTAGTTTTTTATCTTTTTTTTTTTTGGTGTGTTTTTTTTTTTTAGATTAGGGCTTTTTTTATTTTTTAATGGGCAGCAAAAGAGCTGAGTTAGGGCTTTTTTATTTTGGGGCTTTTACTGTTAGGTTAATTTGTATTTTTTTTATGTAAAATTTTTGGTATTTTGTTTATTTTGGATAATTTTGGATAATTTTATTTATTTTTTCTGAAATCTTAGATTTTTTGTAATATTAGATTTTTTATTTTAATTTAATCTTAGATTTGTTTTTTATGTAATTTTAGGATTTTTATTTTAATGTTGTTAGTCTTTATTTGTTTTATGTAACAGGTTAGGTTAGAGGGTTTAGTGATTAGATTACATTTTTTGTTGTGGGGGATGGCAGTTTAGGGGTTAATAGGATAATTAGGTAGATTGCTTTGTGGGGGGTTGGCGAATAAGGGGATAACAGTTTTAATAGGAAGTTTGCGTAGTGGGGGTGGCAATACAGGGGTTTATAGTGTTGATAGGTACTTTGCATTGTGGGGGGATGCAGTTTAGGGGTTAATACATTTATTAGATAGCTTGTTATGTGGGGGGATGGCGGAATTTGGGGTTAATAGATTTATTAGGTAGTTTGCGATGTGGGGGATGGCAGTTTAAGGCTAATAGTGTTGATAGGTAGTTTGAGTTGTGGAGGGATGGTGGATTAAGGGTTAATACATTTATTAGGTAGTTTGCGATATGAGGGGATTGTTGATTAGGGTTGAATACATTTATTATTAGGGGGGATGGAGGATATAGGGGTTTTGATGAGTCTGGTTTATTTTTGGGAGGCGGGTTAGTCTTTTACGAGCAATTTTTTTTTTTTAAATAGTTTATTTAGTATTCAGCAGGATAGACAAATTATAATAGAGCACAGTCGCTCACGTTGTGCACCACGCAGGGTAAGTCAAAATCCATACAAAACCTCATCATGCTATGGCAACAACATCAGGCATGCAAAGAGCCTTGCTTGAAAAAATGCTTATATATAGAAAATTGAAAGAAGAGCTGCATGTATACTGCACATTTTCTGTTATAACGAAACATACAGATAAAGGAAAAAAAAAACAAAAGAAAAAACACATAAAAACAAACACAAAGCAAAAAAAAAAAAGGGAGAGACCCCCTTCTCACCCCCTCCTCGGCCGCACGCCCGTCAACCATTGAACCCGCATCCTTCAATACCAAGCTACTGGAAATATTTCCCTCAATATTAAACCTTCAAAGAACTCTGTTTTATGAAACGCTTTGGTGAGGATATATTGTATGGGGAGGGGGTATGCCTGAATGATTTTCCCCCATTTGTTAAAGAAACTTTGTATTTGTTTATTGTGTAACTTTGAGATATTATGTTGTTCAAAAATAATCGGTTGTTTCACAGCCTCCAGGAATAGACCAAAGGCATGAAGTTTCCTATGTTTCCAGTTTCTTAATATTAGATTACGACCAATTAATATAATAGTATTGATCAGATCAGAGTTCGGACCTCCTACACTTAAGAAGAAGATAATTTTGGGCTCAAAGAAAAAATCCTCAGAGCCGAATTTACTTACTTAACTTACTTAATTTACTTAATTTTCTGCCAGAATTGCCTTACTTTTGGACAGTACCAAAAGCAATGGATCAAATCTGCCCTGAGCATAGAGCATTTATCGCACAGGCCTGACTTTTCCTGGGACCAAAAGGCAAGTCTTCTTGGTGAGATATAAGCGTTGTTGATTAGTTTTAAATGGGATTCGTGCCAGGAGGAATGGAGGGGTGCTTCAATCAGCCATTTTATACTTTTCTTAATATAATCATAGTTAATTTCTTCAAAATGTGATGACCAGTATGATATATATTGTTCAAAGTTTAATTGACCTTGCTTTGCCAATAAGATTTTATATAAGAGTGAGATCGAATGATTTCCTTGTTTATACAACTTGATATACCCTCCGATATCTGCAAAACATTCTGACCAGCTTCCTAACTGTAATTTCTTGTTTAGGAAATGCCGCAACTGTAAATAGGCAAAAAAATGCTAGTTAGGGAGGTTAAATTCATTAGCAATATTTTCAAAAGTTCTTATGTTAAGCCGCTCATCCAGGAATTGTGTTAACTTAGAGAGCCCTATATTATCCCAATCTTTAAATGGCTTATAATAACATCCAGGTAGAAACTCGGGATTTCCTCTAATCGGTAAAAAAAGAGACATATGGTACTTAATCTTGAGACGCTTGCATAGCAGTTGCCACGCTTTAACCACATTATATATACTTGTGAACAATTTAATATTGGCTGGGAGCTGCGCACCAGTACAATGTAAAATAGCTTTACATGAGAACGGATGTATAAGATTCTCTTCTAAGCTTATATTGGTCAACACCTCAGAGGAGTGCAACCAATCCACCCCATAGTGAGCTAAAATAGCTATATTATATAACTTGATATCTGGAAAAGCTTAGCCACCAAGCTCCTTCTGCTGAGATAATTTTTTAATCGCAATCATCTGCCTCGACTTGCTCCAAAAAAACTTGGCACATACTTGATTGAATAGTTTGATATCTTTTGCTTTAATAAATAAAGGAAGATTATTCATTACATACATTATCTGTGGGAATAAAATAGTTTTTATCATTGTAATTTTAGCTGTTAGAGAAATTGGAAACAGTGCCCATCGCTGAAGCTTAGCTTTGATGCTTGAAAAAAAAGGAGTAAAGTTAAGTCTGTACCAGCTGTTTGGGTCTCTGTGCAATGTAATTCCTAGGTATCTAAAACTCTCGACCTCTTTTAAGTTATATTGACTCCTACTATCTTTGTTTTTATGTATCCATAAAATCTCTGATTTAGTAGTGTTTACCCTGTAGCCTGAAATTCTGAAATAATTCTAGGGCACCAAACGCAATAGGTATGTTTTTATGTGTTTGTTTGAAATATAAAAGTAAGTCATCAGCATAGAGCGACAACACTAATTTCTGGTCCCCAATATTTATCCCCTCTAGTTCTTGTCTAAGGTAAATTGCTAGAGGTTCAATGACCAAATCGAATAACAGGGGGGAAAGTGGGCATCCCTGGCGTGTACCTTTCTCCATTTTGAAAAAAGGTGTTTGGGTATTATTGACCACTATAGAAGAAATCGGGTGGTTGTATATTGTTTTAATCTGTCAGATTTCCTGAAAAACCAAATTTTGTCAAAGCCACGTATGAGTGTTCCCATATTATAGAGTCAAATGCCTTCTCCGCGTCAACCATAACCAAAGCCAGATCATCTTGATATATTAGTTTCTCCTTATTAATTTTATTCAAAAAATATTCTATCAGCATATAGGCCTTCCGAATATTTTTTGTAGGTGACCTATTACAAATAAAACCAGATTGGTCCTGGTGAATGACTTCTTGAAGTACTTCCTTAAGACGGTTCGCTATTATAGATGTTAATAATTTATAGTCTATATTCAACAAGGAAATAGGTCTATAAGACCCGAGGTCTGTTAAGTTTTTATCTTTTTTTGGAATGAGGGTTATGGTTGACGCGGAGAAAAACCATGACATTAATTTTCCCCCAGTGAAATATTCATTAAATAAACATGTCAGAATAAAAACAATATCTGATTTAAGCAGCCTATAAAACTCTGCCGGGATTTGGTCAGGTCCAGGCGCCTTACCAAGTTTAGTTTCCTCTATCGCCTTCATGACTTCCACTGGGGAGATAGGGGCATTTATTAACTTGGCTTGCTCAACCGTGATATGTGGGCAATTGATCTTGTTCCAAAATGTCGTACTAGCTTCTATATCTATAGCTTTGGCAGCATATATGTTCTTATAATAATCTAATTTAAGTTTATGAGCTTCACTATTTTTAAGATGTGTTTCCTGTAATAGGACAATATCTGGTTTGAAATTAGCTAGATATTTAATTATTAACTTCCTCTTTTTAGGAGATGTTATCCCACCTAAATTCCATGAGATAAACTTAATCTTCCTCATCTATTCACCTAGGCTTATTCTAAGCATTTTTTAAGCCTGGTTAGGAGTATGTGTACAATAGGTGTATGCGCCCAAGGATGCAGAGGAGGAGAGAGTGGGGTGGAAGAGAGGGAGATTTAAAAAAAACAAAAAAAAAAACAACAACCAAATCTTTAATATTTAAAAACATTAAGACCCCTAAGGCCGACATCCTTATCATCTAAGATCTCTTCTCCGACCACTCATATTTACGACACTTGCCTATTTTTACAAAAGTCTCTTGCTTCTTCTGGATTAACAAGGGTAACATTGCCCCCCGGTTCCTCAACAACTATTTTAGCAGGGTATACTAATCTGGCCTTAAAACCTGTAGTAATTAACTTAGTGCAATAAGGGGCCAGCTCTTTTCTTTTCATTGAGGTTTCGCTGGAATAGTCCTGGAATAACAAAACTTTAGTTTGACCTATCACTAGATTCCCCATTTTCCTATAAGCTCTCAAGATATTGTTCTTGTCCTGATAGTTTAAATATTTTACCAAGACAGGCCTATTATGGTTCTTATCCCTTTGATTATCTCTAGCTAAACCCAAGCGGTGGGCCCTTTCAACTAAGATTGGTGCATCACCAAGAGGGATGCCCAGGGCCAAGGGTAGAATAGAGGTGGCAAACACTATCAAATCGTGGAATTCCCCGTTATCTGGCAAGCCTATGATTTTTAAATTATTTCGCCGTGCTCGGTCTTCTAACTCATGAATTTTGTCCTGTAACATTATCAGTGTCTTGCTATTATCTGTAATAATTTTTTCCTGCTTGTAAATTATGTCCTCATTACTGGACACTCTGTCCTCCACATCCGTAAGACGACTAGAGAATTGCTTAAGTTCTATCATTATATTCGCCATTTGAGTTTTAAGCATTTCGAATTGTGGAAGAAAAATCTCAGACATCTGAGATACCAGAAGCTGAGTGTCGTTTTTGGGTATTATAGGCTCAGAGGTACTTTCTATGTGTGTATCAGAGATTCGCGATCTCTTATCTTTTTGTTTGGCGGGCATGGCCAGGGCGTGACTTTTATTGTGGGTGATAAATTTATCCATGTACAATGTACAGTGAAGGTTGTGTATATTTACGTCCAGTTCCCTATTACGGTGACTCTGTGAAGTGAACTCTTTAATTCCCCCTATGGGGTCTACCCCCTTAGGGAGGAAGCTGTATTTAACTAACTTAGCAAATCCTTTCTTGTGGGTGTAAAAAAATTATGTGCATATAATTACCAATTTTTCTATGTGCTAAAAAAACAAAGTGTAAACATGTCTATTAATCTCACACTAAAAATGTGCTGCAAAGCACCAGGTGTGAACAAAAACCTACGTGTCGTGTCTTTTTTTTTCTCTTTTCCTCTCCTTTCCTCTCTTTTTTCCTTCCTTTTTTTTTTTTATTCCTCTCGGCCTTTTCCCCCTACCTTTTCCCCAGGCCACACCCCTAAGGGGCTATCTGAAATCCTTATCTGCGCGGATTCCTGGATCATGTGTCTAAAGTAGAGCCTAGTATTGCGTGTCTCCCCAAAAACCACCACTTATCATGCATAGGTCTTTTGCCACTTTTTACCAACACCTTGATTTTTTGGGGTTTTTTTTCCCCTCTTTTTTCTTTTTGCCTTATATAGCTTAGCCAATCACTTACACATAATAAATAACAATGCTCAAATCATTTAGCTTGTTTAACCATAGAGTTTCAGCTATATTACAACTCGATGTTCTAATGTACCCCGTGTTCCAGTGCCTTAAAGCTTCCTCTCTTCACAGGCTAATTTGAAGGCTATTAGTTTAAAGTTGTACAACCCCAAAGTTATTTTGGACCCCAGAGAAAAGACTAACCTAAATGCTTTTCTAACTTAAGGTTATAAAAAGGCCGCTCAAATACAAACAGTTTTGGAAAAAAAAACCCTGCTATAGCATCACCGCTTTCCTAGAAAATACAATCTGCCAACATTGTGTGTTTTTACTTTGTTTAGATTTGACCATTAACCTGTACCTATAATCAAAAGAGAAAGAACAACAAACAAATTTGTTTAGCTCTGGAAAAAAAAAAAAAAAACTCAATATACATATAAAGTATAAAGTCCAAGTAAAGTCCAAAAAAAGACTCTATGAGCCTGATATATACCAGAACTTTCTTTTATCCTTGTTACTTTTTGGTCTCTGAAGCCATGATTGGGTTCTTTTTTTTTTTTCTTTTCTTTTTTTCTCTCTTTGCTCAAATTCCAGTGACTAATCTTAAAGCTCTTAAACTAAAGTATGCGTTTTAGGTGTCTAGAGTCACTGTAGGTTTCTTTATATAGTCACAGTGAAATATCAGGCTTTCTAGCTTATGACTCCAGCAAAAAAATAGAGAAAGAAAAAAGCAAATGCAGACTTGTTATGCTTGAACATATAAAAATAAATCTTAAATACTTGCGCAGCTCCAGCAGACTATAAAACCGTCTTTGCTGTCAACCGTTTTTCTCCTAGACAGAGTCCTCACTTGGTAATGATGTGGTATATCCCAAGGAGCTTCAGGTACTGTCTGCCCGGATAACTCTTGATTGCCTGTGTAGTCTGAGGGGTGCCGTGCTCCAATCCTCGGTGCTTGTGGCCACCGCCGGTCCTCCGCGCAGCTCACCACTCCTGCAACTCTGCGCGGCGTGTAGACTTGTCAGGATTTGGGTAGTCAACCCCTGCCTTTGATCAATCTCGTATGTATTTCCGCCGTGCTCTGGGCCCGCTGTTTCTCTGCTCCTCCTTTACCGCTTGTACTTCTCTGAGTGCAGCGTCACCTTGCTCTGATCTTTGGGTCATTGAACAGACCTATAGTGTGCCTGTGGGGTGCCTCCCCTGCTTCAGGACTCTTGCAACCGAGCCACTTTGCTTGCTGCGCAGTTCGGAACAGCCAATAGAATGCTAGCTCAATCTGATTGGCTGATTGGATAAGCCAATCGGATTGAACTTGATTCTGATTGGCTGATTCCATCAGCCAATCAGAATATTCCTACCTTAATTCCGATTGGCTGATAGAATCCTATCAGCCTATCGGAATTCGAGGGACGCCATCTTGGATGACGTCCCTTAAAGGAACCGCCATTCTTCAGTTGGACGTCGCCGGAAGAAGATGGGTCCGCGGTGGAGGTCTTCAGGATGGAGCCGGTCGTCATCGGATGAAGATAGAAGATGCCGCTTGGATCAAGATGGTTGCCGGTCCGGATCGCCTCTTCTTCCCGGATAGGATGAAGACTTTGTTGCCTCTTCTGGACCTCTTCAGCCACCGGATGATGGATCGCCAGCCCAAGCTTGGGTTGGATGAAGATTTTGGAGCCAGGACGGATCGGTGATACCTGGTGAGGTGAAGACAAGGTAGGATGATCTTCAGGGGCTTAGTGTTAGGTTTATTTAAGGGGGGTTTGGGTTAGATTAGGGGTATGTGGGTGGTGGGTTGTAATGTTGGGGGGGGTATTGTATGTTTTTTTTTACAGGCAAAAGAGCTGAACTTCTTGCGGCATGCCCCGCAAAGGGCCCTGTTCAGGGCTGGTAAGGTAAAAGAGCTTTTGAATTTTAGTAATTTAGAATAGGGTAGGGAATTTTTTATTTTGGGGGTCTTTGTTATTTTATTAGGGGGCTTAGAGTAGGTGTAATTAGTTTAAAATTGTTGTAATATTTTTCTTATGTTTGTAAATATTTTTTTATTTTTTGTAACTTAGTTCTTTTTTATTTTTTGTACTTTAGTTAGTTTATTTCATTGTAGTTATTTGTAGGAATTGTATTTAATTTATTTATTGATAGTGTAGTGTTAGGTTTAATTGTAGGTAATTGTAGGTATTTTATTTAATTAATTTAATGATAGTATAGTGTTAGGTTTAATTCTAACTTAGGTTAGGATTTATTTTACAGGTAATTTTGTAATTATTTTAACTAGGTAACTATTGAATAGTTCTTAACTATTTAATAGCTATTGTACATGGTTAAAATAATTACAAAGTTGCCTGTAAAATAAATTTTAATCCTAAAATAGCTACAATGTAATTATAATTTATATTGTAGCTATATTAGGATTTATTTTACAGGTAAGTATTTAGCTTTAAATAGGAATAATTTATTTAATAAGAGATAATTAATTTCGTTAGATGTAAATTATATTTAACTTAGGGGGGTGTTAGTGTTAGGGTTAGACTTAGCTTTAGGGGTTAATACATTTATTAGAATAGCGGTGAGCTCCAGTCGGCAGATTAGGGGTTAATAATTGAAGTTAGGTGTTGGGGATGTTAGGGAGGGCAGATTATGGGTTAATACTATTTATTATAGGGTTAGTGAGGCGGATTAGGGGTTAATAACTTTATTATAGTAGCGCTCAGGTCCACTCGGCAGATTAGGGATTAATAAGTGTAGGCAGGTGGAGGCAACGTTGTGGGGGGCAGATTAGGGGTTAATAAATATAATATAGGGGTCGGCGATGTTAGGGCAGGAGATTAGGGGTACATAGGGATAATGTAAGTAGCGGCGGTTTACGGAGCGGCAGATTAGGGTTAATAATAATATGCAGGGGTCAGCGATAGCGGGGGCGGCAGATTAGGGGTTAATAAGTGTAAGGTTAGGGGTGTTTAGACTCGGGGTACATGTTAGAGTGTTAGGTGCAGACGTAGGAAGTGTTTCCGCATAGCAAACAATGGGGCTGCGTTAGGAGCTGAACGCGGCTTTTTTGCAGGTGTTAGGTTTTTTTTTCAGCTCAAACAGCCCCATTGTTTCCTATGGGGGAATCGTGCACAAGCACGTTTTTGAGGCTGGCCGCTTGTGTAAGCAATTCTGGTATCGAGAGTTGAAGCTGCGTTAAATATGCTATACGCTCCTTTTTTGGAGCCTAACGCAGCCTTTATGTGGACTCTCAATACCAGAGTTATTTTTTTTATGGTGCGGCCAGAAAAAAGCCGGCGTTAGCTTTTCGGGTCGTTACCGACAAAACTCCAAATCTAGCCGATAGTGAGCACATCTGAGTGAGTTATAGCACTTGTAATGGGGTTTTTAATCTAACAATTTCTACAACTGACTGCAAAATCTAATTTTTAAAGCCAATTTTAAAAAAACGAGCTTTACATGTAAGTTACGATTCATATTTTTCTCTTTGTTTTGGCTATACATGGAAATTAAAATGTAATACATACCATTACATTAAATGTAAAGAATATTTAAACATACATTGGTACTAATAACTATTCCAAGAAAATTAGACAAACTAGGTCTCACGCCACACTCTCCTTTTTGAATTTGCTTCAATGTGATGTTTTGGTAGAAGTCCCTTCCCTTTCTCAGGTGCAACATGCACTATTTTTAATTGGCTAATCACAATCAGCTAGATTACGTTTTTTGTGTTATGAATTGGCTGATACCAATCAGCCTATAGAATGTGAGCTCAATCCTATTGGCTGATTGGATCAGCCAATAGGATTTTTTCCCTTTAATTCCTATTGGCTAATAGAATTCTATCAGCCAATCGGAATGTAAGTGGTGGGAGGGTGGTGGGTTTTAATGTTGGGGGGTGTTTGTAAATTTTATTGCCAGGTAAAAGAGCTGTTATCTTTGGGGCAATGCCCCGCAAAAGGGCCTTTTAAGGGCTATTGGCAGTTTAGTGTAGGTGTCAGGATGCAAATTTCCTAGAAAGGAAGGAATGGTTCTTAATAACTTCTTTTTGGATCACAACTGCAGATATATGATTAAGAGTAAAATATATACGTATATACTTTAATGTAAGTTGTCTGAAAGGTTCCCTGAAATACAGAGCGAGGAACAGGAATGGCAACAGTTCTGAGACTAATGAGTCTCTGTATAACCCAGGGTAACAAACAGTTAATATTAGGTTGAGGAAAAACCGTATACACACTAATAGCTAAGTGTAACGTTATACAGCTTAACCGTGTAAGGGATTTCACCAAACCTTAACTCATGAGTGGAAAGTGACAGAGCCACTTAATTACAATTCCTAATAGCATATGAAATAATTAAGCTAATATAGGTAATAACTCTGCAAGGAATTTAAATACTGAAGCTGAGCTTAAGTTAAGTATGAGTAAACAGAAGCTTGAATTACTGATACATAATGAGGTAAGGTAGAACTTCACAATATAGCACCTTATTGTAATGCTGGTTGCAAATGTGCGTGGCAAACGCTCAGAGAGGTAACAGTGTCAGGCATGTACAGTTGAACCAAGTAAAGGTAAGTAACAACAATGAACCAAAAGATTCAGAACTCACCTTAGACAACCGGAGGTTCAGGCAGGGAGACCACAAGCTGGACGGAGCAGCCTATAGTACGTTGGCGTGTGACGTCACCGCTTGGAATCTTGTAGCGAGGTAGATTGTAGATGCGAGGCAACACTGGTAGTGAAAGGAAGGTAAGGTTCAAGCAGGCTGATTTGTCCCAGAGAAATAGGAGAAATACCAAGCAATGAGATTAGGGCGATATGCTATTTATAGTGACGCAAAAGGAGGCGTATGCCTCTTGTTAGAGGTGCAGGCTAAAACTATTATCAGAGATGTGAAGGAGAAAAACAACAAGGCAAGTATGACATCTGACAGTAGGCTAGGGGTTTTATTTATTTTTTTGGGGGGGGGGTTTATTTTGATAGGGCTATTAGATTAGGCGTAATTTGTTTTTTTGTTGTTGATAATTTTGTTTTTTATTTTGTGTAATTTAGTGGGGTTTTTTTTGTAATTTAGATAATTGTATTTGATTAATTTAATTTATTTGATTTGATTGTAATGTTAGGTTTTATTGTAAGGAAGGTTAGGTTTTATTTTACAGGTAAATATGTATTTATTTTAACTAGATAGTTAGTAAATAGTTAATAACTATTTACTAACTAGTATACCTAGTTAAAATAAATACAAACTTACCTGTGAAATAAAAATAAAACCTAAGATATTTACAATATAACTATTAGTTATTTTGTAGCTAGCTTAGGTTTTTTTTATAGGTAAGTATTTAGTTTTAAAGGGAACCACAACACCTGCTTCAAATGTTCTAAACTAACTTGTTGTAATTGTACAAAATAAACTAGATATCAATTATTTATGCAGTATTTTCATATTTTCATTATGTTGTAGAAAAACAGCTTCATAATTTAAAGTTTAATCAGTAGCCTAGCACTTGCTATGTCTGCTGCCATATTGTAACGCACGTCTTCAACATTAGTAGGTCACATGACTCACACGGCACCTTCTATTTCTAACACTGAGGAAGCAGAGTGAGGCCTGCAGTTTCAAAGATGAACGGCTTCAGACACTGCTATATTTATAAATAGCAAGAGCATGGAAGGAAGCAGAGAGGGGGAGGGAGACTCAGGGCTGTAAGTAACGTAGATAAATGCAGAAGTATCTGGTTACAATTATATCTGCAGCAGGAGTTTGCTTTCTGTCTCCGGAGCTTTTCTTCCACTGTGCATTTCTCTCCCCCTCCCACTTCCTTCCCTGCACTTTGTATTTACAATTATAGCAGTGACTGAAGCCGTTCTTAAAAGACACTGCAGTGATCCCTCTGCTTCCTCAGCGTTAGTAATAGAAAGAGGTGCTGTTTTAGTCACATGACCCACTGTAGTGGAAAGTCTTCACAATATGGCAGCAGACATAGCAGATTGTAGGCTGCAGATCATCATTAAAATTATAAAACTGTTTTCTGCAACAGAATGCAGTAAGATGAAGACTGCATGCAGAATTGCAGTTAGTTTATGTTGCTTAATCAAAGAAAGTTAGTTAGAAACTTTTCAAGCAGGTGTTGTGGTTCCCTTTAAATAGGAATTATTTAGGTTATAATTGTAAGGTTTATTTAGATTTATTTTAATTATATTTAAATTAGGGGGTGTTAGGGTTAGACTTATGCTTAGGGTTATGTTAGGGTTAGGTTTATGTAGTGATGTGGGAGGCCAGAGGTTTAGTGGTTAATAACTTTAGTATAGTGGCGGCGACATTGGGGGCAGCAGATTAGGGGTTAATAAGTGTAGGTAGGTGGCGGCGATATTAGAGACGGCAGATTATGGGTTTATAACTGTAATGTAGGTGGCGGCGATGTTAGGGGCGGCAGATTAGGTGTTAATAACTGTAATGTGGGTGGCGGCAATGTTAGGGGCAGCAGATTAGGGGTTAATAACTGTAATGTAGGTGGCGGCAATGTTAGGTGCGGCAGATTTGGGGTTAATAACTGTAATGTAGGTGGCGGCGATGTTAGGGGCAGCAGATTAGGGGTGTTTATACATGGTTTTTATGTTAGGGTGTTAGGTTTAAACATATGGGGCTGTGTTAGGCTTCTTTTTTGCCGGCTCTCCCCATTGATGTCTATGGGGAAATCGTGCATGAGCACGTTAAAGTAGTGCTTGTATTTTGGTGCGGTATGGAGCTCAATGCCACCATATCGCCCGCACAAGCCTGCTTTTTACAAACTTGTTATAGCATCGCTATAGGGAGGTGAATTAACGCCACTTTTGTGGCGGTCGTTAATTTCCCTATAGCGCTTAAAACTCGTAATCTAGCTGATAGTAAACTACATGTGTCTGTGTAAACCATGAGTGGTCATTCTTTAGTCCAACCATTATCACATACTAGGATAGTCTTAAAGATTGTTACCCATTCAAGTCTAGATTACAAGTAGAATGCAATTGATAGCGCAGAGTAAGATTAGTGTGTAATCTGGTATTACAAGTTAATGATGATACTGAATAGCCAGAGAATGTTTTATGTGGCTAACATCCCTTAAGCGACCCCTATACTTTCATTATATATTACAACCATGCTAAACATCATTCATAATATATGCAATATGTATATAAAAGGGTTAAAAAGTTATATAAAAAGTGTTAGGGCTAGAATAAAATAAAAGTATCACAAAACACATGTCAAACATTTTAAAAAAGTATAACACACCTATGTTTATATATATATATATATATATATATATATATATATATATATATATAGAGAGAGAGAGAGAGAGAGAGAGATAGATAGATAGATAGATAGATAGATAGATAGATAAAGTACTAGATTATGAGTGGAGTGCTATCTGTCGCTCCTGCTTGCATGCTAACTCCACTTTTTGCGATCGTCAGAGTAGAGCTCGTATTACAAATTGAAAGTAACAATTTTTGACTTGCATGCTAACCCAACACGCGCAAAAAGCCGAACTTTGAATACTCCGATTCTGTTAACGTATTCCCCCATAGAAGTAAATAAAACTAACAACCTACTTGCCGACAGACCCGATTACGTTTTCTCAAGTGTGCTTATTTGACATAAAATATTACTATTTAACATTGCATTGTTCTCCACATAACAGAATATGTTTTATTTATTCATAAATACTTTTTTTGTACATATATCTGATTGTATTTTGGATATATATATATATGTATTCAGCAATTCCTCATAACAAGGGGCTGGAAGCTATTAAATTTTTCCTAGATACTGAAACCGATCTAAGCGAGGTTCATAGGGGCTTTATTCTGAGAGTGACAGAATTCCTTTTAGGCCACAATTATTTTTTGTTTGAGGGGGTTTTCTTTCTACAGAGGCGTGGAACAGCCATGGGGGCCAAATTTGCGCCCTCATACGCCAACCTATTTATGGGTTGGTGGGAGCTGTTCCACGTCTTTGCGGATGATAACCCTTTCATAAGTAATATATCTTTTTATAGGAGATTCATAGACGATCTCTTGTTCATTTGGCAAGGAGATGAAAATTCTATAAACAATTTTGTGCGAACCCTCAATACAAATGATATGGGCATTGAATTTACACATAATTGTCATGCATCTGAGATCGTCTTTTTGGATCTCCTGTTAAGGTTTGATGGCTTAACTGGAAAGGTCAGTACTACATTACACCGTAAACCAATTGCAGGCAACTGTCTCCTGCATGCACACAGTAACCACCCTCCACATGTGTACAAAGGTATAGTCAAAGGGCAGTTCCTGAGGGCACGAAGAAATTGTAGCCTAGACCAAGATTTTGAAAAAGAATCTAAAGATCTAGTGTCACGTTTTGTGGAGAGAGGATATAATAGGAATATGGTTGATAAGGTGTCCAAGGAAGTTGCTACTCTGGATAGGGGGCAAATGCTTGGTGGGACCAAGTGGAGACCTGAACGTAAGGGTCTAAAATTTATCACCAAATATTCGAATCAATTCTCTGAAGTTTGCAACATTGTCAAAAAATATATGCCCATTCTATATGGGGATGATACTTTGAAGCATATAGTTGACAAAGGTTGTGAATTTATATATTCTAAAAACTTGACAATTGGTAACATGCTCTCACCTAGCATGCTCCCAGACCAAGGTCCACAGAGTTCATGGTTAAATACTATGGGGACTTACAAATGTGGGAAGTCTCTTTGTAAACCATGTAAATACTTAAAGCAAGGGAACGGCTTTGAATCGTATGTAACTAACGAATCATTCACCACTAGGGGATGTGTAAAATGTTCTTCAACATTTGTAATCTATTTGGTTGAATGTACTCAACATAGATTGCAGTATGTTGGGTTAACTACCCGGGACATACGCACTAGGATTAAGGAGCATTTGGGATATATCTCAAATGATATCCATTGTTCGGCACTCTCCAGACACTTTATTGAAGTACACGGGAAAAATGTTGATATGTTTAAATGGAACGCAATTGAAGCGATTTGCAAGCCACGAAGAGGGGGCAGCAAACAAAAAATACTTGAAAGACAAGAAATCTATTGGATCCATAGACTAAAAACATTGGTCCCGTGTGGATTCAATTCACAATTTGATGTAATCAATTATTGGGAATGACCCATTTATAATTATAAGCTTGAGTAGAGACCTGGTTTGATACTATATGTTGATATCCTTTATTTAAGTCAGTGTAGAGCAAATTTGAACAATAGGATTTCAAATGGATTTAACATATAAACATATGTCTTTATAATTTAGATATCTATGATAGAAGGAATATTGGATTATGTACTTTGTGCCAGTCTTTAGCATTATAGTCATTGTGTGATTCTGGGTTATGTTTTCATGTAATTATGAATAGTATCATGCTTGTATGATATGTCTTCACTAAGTAGACAACTATAAGCAATCAGTTTAGCACAATATATTGCAACCAATCTAAGCACACAGTATATATAGCACAGAGGTGTCAGCTAAAGTATTGATAGCACCTCTGTGCCTTACCATTCCTCCTGTATTAACCATGAGTCTCCATTTTCTGCTAATTAATTGTTTTGTTTATCATATTTGTGATCTACAAATGAAAGTATGTTTGTTTATATCATGTTCATTTCCATTTACATTAAGATTGCGAATAGGTTCATTAGTGTTGTACTATATATATATAAAATGATAGTGATAGGCATTGCATTTATTAATTAAAATCAATTACAGTGTTTGTTTTTTAATTGTTTAAGGGGCGGAGTATTACCCTTTAAATAGCACACCCTCTGAGAAGGGGGATATGTCTATGATTACGGCCAGGCTGGCCGAAACATGTTAGGCTGTGCTTGCTGAATTGTTGTTTTTTTATCAGAGGCTCTGCTGCACAGGGTCTTTTATTGTGATATGACCTGCTGAGAATAAAGATTTGGATTTTTTACCTTATGACGACGCCTGGATATCATTTCATCTTTATTTCAATATATATATATATATATATATATATATATATAAAATGATTATATATAGGTATAGATACATACAAATATATATATAGGAATATCTATTTAAAAATATTTAGAACATATTCCCCTACATGAAGAGCATTGGGATGTAAAGTATTTACACTAAAAACATAGTTAAACACTTTATTAAATATGAATATTGAATAAATATATTTATTTCATGTTTGCATCTACTTGACTGCAAAGAGCGCCAATGAACTTTTATATATGTCTACATATGTATACATATGTATGTATGTGTTTATATGTGTATATATAGGTCTGTAAATAGTAAATATATATATATATATATATATATATATATATATACACATATAAATACGTATATACACACATTTAAACACACACACACACACACACATATATATATACATTCCAAAAACAAATTTTTAGCAGGAGTGCAAGAAGCGGTTAAAAAAAGGTTTATTATGTATAGGGAAAAAAGAGGATAGAATTTAATATTATACATGAATGGGTATTTTACAAATTCAAATGAATTGCACTTAATTCAATTGTACTGCAGCCTTACAGTATCTTCTTTTTAATGGACAGTAATTTTAGCTGATGAATAACTTTATGATAAATACATATATACTCCCTAAGCCTTTCGTATATGGGTGTGAATTATTTAATTATATGATGTCTTCATAATCAAAAGTAAGTCAGATATAATGAAATTAATGACAAATACATGTAAGTGTGAGTTTAAGTTTATCTCCTCACTTATTATAGATTAAATTTGTCATAAAAAACAAAAGGAGGGGATGAGATTATTTCCAATAATTTATTAAGTCATATTCAGAGTTCATACCTTGGGGAACTCTAGTACCCAATTTAAAGATCCAGAACATTTCCCTCTTGCCCAGCAATTTGTCTCTGTCGTCTCCTCTTGATGGAGTGTTCACTCTTTCTATAGCTTGCCAACGAAAGGTGGACAGTGCTTTATTGTGTTTTTTGGCAAAGTGCTGGACAAGAGGGGTAGTTGCTGTACCGGAACTAATTGTAGACAGATGATTCCTGATTCTTGTGTTGGCATCATTTGAGGTAAGCCCTACGTACTGAATAGAGCACTCTATGCATGTTATTACATATATAACATATGATGTAGTACAATTTAAACAAGATTCTATTTGAAAAATTTCTCCTGTACTCATAGACTGAAAATTATTTGAAATAAGGGCATATTCGCAAGGTCTGCATTTTCTCTTACCACATTTAAACATTCCCTTATGTTGTAACCATGCACTATTAGATTTAGTATTAGACTTGAATACACAGGAAGGGGACAAAATATTTCCCAAAGTCTTGCACTTCCTATAGGAACACTTTAGACCTTTGTGTACACTTTCTGTGAGGCTATCATCAGCAGCTAATATTTTGATTTTTTTTTTATAATTTTACAGATGTCTTTATATTGGGCACTGTATTCTGTGACAAAGTATGACCCTTTATCTTGAGAAGTTTGTACTCTATCTTGTCGTACTCTATTGCCCTATAACATCTTCCTTTCCAGTCTAGCTACTTGTTGTTGTGCTTTGTCCAAGACAATGTCAGAATAACCTCTTTCTTTCAGTCTCTTTCTCAACTCCATGCTTTGCTTGATAAAGGCTTCATCCTCCGTGCAGTTCCTCTTTAGCCTTACAAATTGTCCTTTCGCTACTGAAAATGGCACATGAGGAGGATGGTAGCTCTTAGCATGCAACAATGTGTTACGTGTTATTGGTTTACGATATGTGTCACATGTTATAGAACCATCACTGTTACCTCTCAAGTTGAGATCTAGGAAACAAATATTATCTGTTTGATGTTCAAAAGTGAATTTTAGGCCTAAATCCTTGTTATTGATTTTGGTAACAAATCTGTGTAACTCCTCTTCTGTGCCTTTCCATATTAAGAGAAGGTAATCTATGTATCTCCTGTAAAACACAATGTTATCCTCAAATTCATTCTGATCTCCAAAGATGTGGGACAGCTCCCACCATCCCATATAGAGATTGGCGAATGATGGCGCAAACTTAGCGCCCATCGCTGTCCCACACCTCTGGAGATAGAATTGCTCTTCAAATTTGAAGTAGTTGTGTGTCAAGAGATATATAGTGACCCTCCGTACAAAGTGTCTCAAGCCTTCGGAAAAATAGGTGTAATTCTGCAAAAAGTACATGACAGCTTCAATTCCTTTCTCATGCGGTATTGAAAAATAGAGTGCTGTTACATCTATTGTCACCCATCTATATGTACCTTTCACCCATTTCTCATTTTCAAGTAAATTAATGACATGTTTGGTGTCTCTTAAGTAACTATGTAACTTTAGAACTAATGGATTCAGAATGGCATCAAGCCACTCAGATAAGTGTTCAGATATAGAGCCGATACCACTTATAATCGGGCGACCTTTAACATTCTCTATGCTCTTATGCACTTTTGGTAGATGATGGAAGATGGGCACAACGGGGCATTTAATATATAAATAATCCCCTGTGGATTCATTGATGTGCCCATCTTCCAATCCATCATCCAAAATCTCTTTGAGTATTGCTTGGTATATCTGTGTTGGATCACCTTGTAAAGGAACATAATTATCTGTGTCTTGTAATTGCCGTAATGCCTCCTTTATGTAGTCTGTTCTAACCAGAATAACTATAGAACCTCCTTTGTCCGCTCTACGTATTATAATGTCATCCATTAATTTCAATTCGTTTAAAACTTTTTTGGCATTACGTGATAAGTTATCAGAATGAGTAATATTCATACTTAAGTTTAAAAGATCTTTTTCCACCCTTTTATAAAATGTTTTCAATATGGTACCTCTATAATGTATAGGGTAAAATTCAGAAGACGGTTTAAAACCACTGAATTCATTTATAAACTGGTGGTTTAGATCTGTGTGACTCTCAGAGGCCAGAGTACTGAGAATGTTAATATCACAGGCATCCTTAAATGTAATGTCATTAGTTTCAATGATTCTTGGAATTTCTCCTCTATTCCTATTTCTCTCATCTAAGGGAGTTTCTTTGAAGAATTTCTTATCAGTTTGTTCAAGTCAAGCATTGTTTAAAAAACATTGAATGTGTTAGTGGGAGCAAAATTAAGACCCAGACTCAGTACTTTTAAATGCTCTTTAGTTAGTACTCTGGAAGAAAGATTAATTGCATTATTCATGTGTATTTCGTGTTCATTTTGTTCCCTCTCAATGTGTACCTGACTTGTTTGTGTCCTATACCATTTTTTTCTGGTGCCACATAAAAAACCTTATCAAATTCTGTCTTATCTTGGTTAACCTGACTAGGTTGACTACTAGGTTGATTCGTTATATATTTAGAGCCCTTATTGGTAGACTTCATTTGAGATTTTATCTCTTTTGGTCTGACTACCTGTTCCTCATTATCGGCTAGATTTAGAGTTTGGCGGTAGCCGTCAAAACCAGCGTTAGAGGCTCCTAACGCTGGTTTTTACCACCCTCTGGTATTTGGAGTCAGTCAGGAAAGGGTCTAACGCTCACTTTACAGCCGCGACTTTTCCTTACCGCAGATCCCCCTACGCCATTTGCGTATCCTATCTTTTCAATGGGATCTTTCTAATGCCGGTATTTAGAGTCGTGGCTGAAGTGACCGTTAGAAATCTAACAACAAAACTCCAGCCGCAGAAAAAAGTCAGTAGTTAAGAGCTTTCTGGGCTAACACCGGTTTATAAAGCTCTTAACTACTGTGCTCTAAAGTACACTAACACCCATAAACTACCTATGTACCCCTAAACCGAGGTCCCCCCACATCGCCGCCACTCTATTAAATTTTTTAACCCCTAATCTGCCGCTCCGTACACCGCAGCCAGCTACGTTATCCCTATGTACCCCTAATCTGCTGCCCCTAATACCGCCGACACCTATATTATATATATTATCCCCTAATCTGCCCCCCCTACGTCGCCGCCACCTACCTACACTTATTAATCCCTAATCTGCCGAGCGGACCGCAACGCTACTATAATAAAGTTATTAACCCCTAAACCACCTCACTCCCGCCTCAATAACCCTATAATAAATAGTATTAACCCGTAATCTGCCCTCCCTAACATCGCCGACACCTAACTTCAAGCATTAACCCCTAATCTGCCGACCGGAGCTCACCGCTACTCTAATACATTTTTTAACCCCTAAAGCTAATTCTAACCCTAACCCTAACACCCCCCTAAATTAAATATAATTTTTATCTAACGAAATAAATTAACTCTTATTAAATAAATTATTCCTATTTAAAGCTAAATACTTACCTGTAAAATAAATCCTAATATAGCTACAATATAAATTATAATTATATTGTAGCTATTTTAGGATTAATATTTATTTTACAGGCAACTTTGTAATTATTTTAACCAGGTACAATAGCTATTAAATAGTTAATAACTATTTAATAGTTACCTAGTTAAAATAATTACAAAATTACCTGTAAAATAAATCCTAACCTAAGTTACAATTAAACCTAACACTACACTATCAATAAATAAATTAAATAAAATACAATACCTACAATTACCTACAATTAAACCTAACACTACACTATCAATAAATTAATTAAATACAATACCTACAAATAAATACATTTAAATAAACTAACTAAAGTACAAAAAATAAAAAAGAACTAAGTTACAAAAAATAAAAAAATATTTACAAACATTAGAAAAATATTACAACAATTTTAAACTAATTACACCTACTCTAAGCCCCCTAATAAAATAACAAAGCCCCCAAAATAAAAAAATGCCCTACCTTATTCTAAATTAAAAAAGTTCAAAGCTCTTTTACCTTACCAGCCCTTAAAAGGACCTTTTGTGGGGCATGCCCCAAAGAATTCAGCTCTTTTGCCTGTAAAAAACCCCACATACAATACCCCCCCCCCAACATTAAAACCCACCACCCACATACCCCTAATCTAACCCAAACCCCCATTAAATAAACCTAACACTACCCCCCTGAAGATCTTCCTACCTTGTCTTCACCATGCCAGGTATCACCGATCGATCCAGAAGAGCCTCCGATGTCTTCATCCAAGCCCAGGCGGGGGCTAAAGAGTGACGTCCATCCTCCGGCTGAAGTCTTGATCCAAGTGGGCAGAAGAGGACATCCGGACCGGCAAACATCTTCATCCAAGCCGCATCTTCTATGTTCTTCAATCCGATGACGACCGGCTGATCTTCAAGACCTCCAGCGAGGATCCATCCATCTTCACCGACGACTTCCAGAAGAATGACGGTTCTTTTAAGGGACGTCATCCAAGATGGCGTCCCTCGAATTCCGATTGGCTGATCGGAACAGCCAATAGAATGCGATCTCAATCTGATTGGCTGATTGGATCAGCCGATTGGATTGAACTTGAATCTGATTGGCTGATTCCATCAGCCAATCAGAATTTTCCTACCTTAATTCCGATTGGCTGATAGAATCGTATCAGCCAATCGGAATTCAAGGGACGCCATCTTGGATGACGTCCCTTAAAGGAACCGTCATTCGTCGGGAAGTCGTCGGTGAAGATGGATGGATCCGCGCTGGAGGTCTTGAAGATCAGCCGGTCGCCATCGGATTGAAGAACATAGAAGATGCGGCGTGGATGAAGATGTTTGCCGGTCCGGATGTCCTCTTCTGCCCGCTTGGATCAAGACTTCAGCCGGAGGATGGACGTCACTCTTTAGCCTCCATCTGGGCTTGGATGAAGAAATCGGAGGCTCTTCTGGATCGATCGGTGATACCTGGCATGGTGAAGACAAGGTAGGAAGATCTTCAGGGGGGTAGTGTTAGGTTTATTTAAGGGGGGTTTGGGTTAGATTAGGGGTATGTGGGTGGTGGGTTTTAATGTTGGGGGGGGGTATTGTATGTCTTTTTTTTACAGGCAAAAGAGCTGAATTCTTTGGGGCATGCCCCACAAAAGGTCCTTTTAAGGGCTGGTAAGGTAAAAGAGCTTTGAACTTTTTAAATTTAGAATAGGGTAGGGCATTTTTTTTGGGGGGGGGGGCTTTGTTATTTTATTAGGGGGCTTAGAGTAGGTGTAAATAGTTTAAAATTGTTGTAATATTTTTCTAATGTTTGTAAATATTTTTTATTTTTTGTAACTTAGTTCTTTTTTATTTTTTGTACTTTAGTTAGTTTATTTAAATGTATTTATTTGTAGGTATTGTATTTAATTTAATTATTGATAGTGTAGTGTTAGGTTTAATTGTAGGTAATTGTAGGTATTTTATTATTTTATTTAATTTATTTATTGATAGTGTAGTGTTAGGTTTAATTGTAACTTAGGTTAGGATTTATTTTACAGGTAATTTTGTAATTATTTTAACTAGGTAGCTATTAAATAGTTATTGACTATTTAATAGTTATTGTACCTGGTTAAAATAAATACAAAGTTACCTGTAAAATAAATATTAATCCTAAAATAGCTACAATATAATTATAATTTATATTGTAGCTATATTAGGGTTTATTTTACAGGTAAGTATTTAGCTTTAAATAGGATTAATTTATTTAATAAGAGTTAATTTATTTGGTTAGATTTAAATTATATTTAACTTAGGGGGGTGTTGGTGTTAGGGTTAGACTTAGCTTTAGGGGTTAATACATTTATTAGAGTAGCGGTGAGCTCCGGTCGGCAGATTAGGGGTTAATGCTTGAAGTTAGGTGTCGGCGATGTTAGGGAGGGCAGATTAGGGGTTAATACTATTTTATTATAGGGTTATTGAGGCGGGAGTGAGGCGGATTAGGGGTTAATACATTTATTATAGTAGCGGTGAGATCCGGTCGGCAGATTAGAGGTTAATTATTGTAGGTAGGTGGAGGCGACGTTGGGGGCGGCAGATTAGGGGTTAATAAATATAATATAGGGGTCGGCGGTGTTAGGGGCAGCAGATTAGGGGTACATAGGTATAATGTAGGTTGCAGCGGTGTACGGAGCGGCAGATTAGGGGTTAATAATAATATGCAGGGGTCAGCGATAGCGGGGTCGGCAGATTAAGGGTTAATAAGTGTAAGGCTAGGGGTGTTTAGACTCGGGGTACATGTTAGGGTGTTAGGTGCAGACTTAGGAAGTGTTTCCCCATAGGAATCAATGGGGCTGCGTTAGGAGCTGAACGCTGCTTTTTTGCAGGTGTTAGGGTTTTTTTCAGCTCAAACAGCCCCATTGTTTTCTATGGGGGAATCGTGCACGAGCACGTTTTTGAAGCTGGCCGCGTCCGTAAGCAACGCTGGTATTTAGAGTTGCAGTGGCGGTAAATATGCTCTACGCTCCCTTTTTTGGAGCCTAACGCAGTCCTTCTGTGAACTCTAAATACCAGCTGTATTTAAAAGGTGCGGAGGAAAAAAAGCACGCGTAGCTAACGCACCCCTTTGGCCGCAGAACTCTAAATCTAGCCGTATGTGTTTCAATCTGTGTATTAGACATCTGAAAATTCACATTACGATTAGTGTTTGTTTTTAATATGTCTGTGTGAGAAGCCTGATCTTGAATGGTATCACTTTGCTGTCTGCCTTCTGATCTATTTCCATTTTCTGAATTAAATGTTAGTGTCTTATTATTGCTTGGTGACTTATTTTGTCTGTTATTTCTGTTTCTACTTCTGGATCTCCCTCTGTTTTGTAATGTTGGTTCTCTCAGTTCTATTCCATACATAAACATTTTTACTATCATAGTCACTCTTATCTCTAACAAATTTTGTATGCTTTAAATTCAAAACAGAAGTTTTGATCTCTGTGAGTGATGTTTTCAATATATTATCAAACTTAGAAAATTCTACTTCATTTTTTCTTAAGTTCATTTCTGTTTGCAAAATTCCAATTTCTTCTCTCACAGTTGTTAATAATTTCATTTTATATGAAACCATAAGTAGCATAAGTCTGATTGAACATTCGGATAAAATGTTATTCCAAGACTAAACAAATTCCTCATCCTAAACCTCAAAGGTGGGAAACTTGTTGAGTCTAAGTCTTCTTGGTATCAAGTTCAACTTTAGATATCTCTCAAATGTCCATATATCATACTGCAGTTTCATTTCTTTAATAAGGAGTTTCTCCATTTCATCAAACAGACAGCTTAAATTATAGTCCGTAATGTTAGTAGAAAAAATTCTGTCCAAATCCAAACATTCCCTATCTGCCACCGGCTAGACTGGATAGGAAGATGTTATTGGGCAATAGAGTACGACAAGATAGAGTACAAACTTCTCAAGATAAAGGGTCATACTTTGTCACAGAATACAGTGCCCAATATAAAGACATCTGTAAAATTATAAAAAAACATTTAAAAAAAGCTGCTAATGATAGCCTCACAGAAAGTGTAGACAAAGGTCTAAAGTGTTCCTATAGGAAGTGCAAGACTTTGGGAAATATTTTGTCCCCTTCCTGTGTATTCAAGTCTAATACTAAATCTAATGGTGCATGGTTACAACATAAGGAAATGTTTAAATGTGGTAAGAGAAAATGCAGACCTTGCGAATATGCCCTTATTTCAAATAATTTTCAGTCTATGAGTACAGGAGAAATTTTTCAAATAGAATCTTGTTTAAATTGTACTACATCATATGTTATATATGTAATAACATGCATAGAGTGCTCTATTCAGTACATAGGGCTTACCTCAAATGATGCCAACACAAGAATCAGGAATCATCTGTCTACAATTAGTTCCGGTACAGCAACTACCCCTCTTGTCCAGCACTTTGCCAAAAAACACAATAAAGCACTGTCCACCTTTCGTTGGCAAGCTATAGAAAGAGTGAACACTCCATCAAGAGGAGGCGACAGAGACAAATGAACTCTGAATATGACTTAATAAATTATTGGAAATAATCTCATCCCCTCCTTTTGTTTTTTATGACAAATTTAATCTATAATAAGTGAGGAGATAAACTTAAACTCACACTTACATTTATTTGTCATTAATTTCATTATATCTGACTTACTTTTGATTATGAAGACATCATAGAATTAAATAATTCACACCCATATACGAAAGGCTTAGGGAGTATATATGTATTTATCATAAAGTTATTCATCAGCTAAAATTACTGTCCATTAAAAAGAAGATACTGTAAGGCTGCAGTACAATTGAATTAAGTGCAATTCATTTGAATTTGTAAAATACCCATTCGTGTATAATATTAAATTCTATCCTCTTTTTTTCCCTATACAAAATTAACATGCATAAAGAAAAGTTTAATACAATAAGAAATGTTTATTATGAAACAATATTTATTTGTATAAATGTATAACTATATTGCTGTCACCTTTACAGAGTACTAGACATAGTTATATATGTTTGGCTAAGTGTATTTCGAATTCTTATCTAAAGATATTGCCATTCCCTAATTCAAGACTGAATTTACTATTGTGATAGGGTAAAGAGATTAACTGAGCATGACTGTTTTTAACCAATGAGAATTGAAAATTGGGTACTTAAAGTCTAAACAGGTGTACTCTCTAGCTATGATTACGGCTGTTAGCTGAAACATGTTAGCATTTTGTTCTCATGCTTAATATGTTGTTATCTTTTGTTCTATTTTTGGATGGTACCCCCATGTTTTAAACTGTGTGACTACACATAATAAACCTTTTTTTAACCGCTTCTTGCACTCCTGCTGAAAATTTGTTTTTGGAATATTGCAACACTATATCAGGTCAGCATTGGTGTTCAGCAGTTTACAGCTCCATATGATATCCCAAGCTAGCGTGGACAGCTAGACTTCTGATTGGAGGATTGCAGCTTATTTGTTATTCATTCAAGTTATTCCCCCAATCTGATTGGACGATAGGCAACACGTGGTATGCCACGCACGCATATACGCTATCTAAGCGTCTTAACATCGAAGACAGAGAAGGCAAGGCTGCCCAACGAAAGGAGGCTACACAGCATCTAACTATCTACACAACAGAACCTTGAATAGTCACTGGGTAAAGTTAAGAAAACGCTTATGAAAGCGGTAAGTGGGCATAACCGCATAGCAGTTTTCTTTACACAAAACATGTGCAGAATGAAATGACAAGACCCATACCGTGATTACTAATACTATTAAGACTTTATAACTCTGTGATTACCCAGTTGATTCAATTTGGGACTGTATATAGTATTTTTGCCTCACAGGAAGGTCTATGGGCGATTGCTACTAGGGGTTATTTATATAATAAGAATATTATCGTGAACTATATATACGTTTTTTGATTTGAGACTGAAATCTCACTTTTTGTTTATATATATATATATATATATATATATATATATATATATATATATAGGGACAAGCTCTCTTCCGGGTCAGGTGATAACACTGAAGATCACATGACCAAAAGTGCAGGAGGAGGAAGTGAAGCAGAAAGCGGTCTCTGCCAAGCTTCGTGGACGACAGACTTGTGACAGTTGGTTTTTAGAAGCTTCAGTAGACGGACTACCTGGGGAGACTAAAACAGCAAAGAAAACTGGAGGAGAAGACTTGAGATTCAATGAGACCCTAAACCTAAACGTATGCTCACACAGTTTGTTGGAGATTCGTCTTTGGAGCTGTCATAAACTGCGCAACGAACTCCTGGTAACAGCATGTGTGAACCTGCAAAACACGCTGCCTAAGGGGGGCAACAGAGGAGGAAGTTCTCACCAGAGACCAAGATTACTCCAAGAGGCAATAAGCACAGCAGAGACTGATTGAGATATCTCCACCTAAAGATTCACTCTCTCACCTACTCCAAGAGGCAGTAGAGACCAAAGGGAGCACCTACCGCTATCCAGAAGGGATCATCTATCTATATACCCCCCAGTGCGGCATAATTACCTCATTAGATTGGGGTAATTTCTGGTAAGGGTATTTTATACATATCTACCACCACTTGGATCTACATCAACATATTATTTGACTATTAGAATTACAGACTCATTAATCACTTTTATCACTGTTTAGATAAGGAGTTGTATAGGCGCTGTTAAAACTTTGTTCTCTCACATTTACCTACACTCCTCTAAGGTTTACCCCTTATAGAGTGTTTGCTTATAATAGCTGCCCTACACTTCATTTCATCCTGTGACTAGCGCAACTTTAGAGTATCGCTTGTATCTACCCAGATTCTCTGAGTAGTTATATTCTACTTTATCTCATATATATATATATATATATATATATATATATATATATAAAAATATATATGTGTGTGTTAAAGCTTGATGCAGTCCTTTTTTTTCCAACGCATGAGACCTAGGGGCCTATTTATCAAAGCGCCAACTGAAAATATGCTGGAATTCGATGCTGTAATTGTCGCAAGATTGATCCGCCGTAGTTATCAAAGGGTCAAGATCTGCAAATGTTGAGATTTGTGATGTAAAATGCGATCCCGCGATCTCAATCCAACCCAGATCGATGCAAGTTGAAAACCTGTGGTATTCTAGCGGAATTGTGTTAATTCGCCCTCCTATTCAACACTATTTGAAGCTCTCACTAAGTTATCAAAAATTCTACATTTACGCTTGCATCTTTTCCGACTCAGCGTACCTAGTTTTCAATCCGACACACTTGAGGTCGTGGATGCCATAGAAGTCAATGGGAGTCTGAAAACACAGAAAGCTTATGTTCAATGCTGCAAGAGAATTAAGTATATTACATAATAAAAGTAAATTAGAAACTGTATTACAATTGTATACACTTTCTAAATCAAACACAATTATTGCTCCACATTTGGTGCACTAGTAGATATAGGGATAAAAATGAAAAATACATTACTACTTATAGATTATGCTACAACTTTGTCTCTCCTTACAAAGCAAGGGGACAATATTATTTTTACATATCTGGTGTAATGTTTTGCCCCAAACTTGTTGCACTTATAGATATAGAGATAAAAATTAAATAAATACACAACATAATATAGCTAACTTACTTTTTATTTATTGGAAAAATCTATATGCACCATGTTTAAGCCATGTAATACAAGTCACACTCTCCACTTTGCGCCATATTTGACTCAACACTTTTCACACCAATTATGATGCAAACTCCTAAATAACCCACACACTAGTGAATTTTTCTACCACTTTTGATTGGAATATTCATAATCACAAGATTTATGACATCAGCCATTCTGATTCAAATACACAATATAAACTATCACTAACGAATCAAATTGCTTGATACTTGAGTCATACTTGTTTGATTCAATATAATCTTAAGCTGATAGCTCAGAGGGATAGCCCACCTAACTTTAAACTGCCATGATTCAGATACAGCAGAAATTAAAATCACCTCTTTACTGGTATGCTATTTTTAGTGTATTTCTCCCTTCTCTTGAATTTCTTTTTTAGTAAGAAATGTCATCTTATATGCCAGCCCATTTTATAACACCTGTGAAGGGGTGGTTTTTAAACATAGATTGCAATCAGGAGGGGTTAGACAGGTGCAGAGAGAAAACTGGCCCAGCTCTTAAAGGGACAGGAAACCCCAAAATATTATTTAACGATTTGGATAGAACATATGATTTTAAACAACTTTCAAATTTACTTCTATTATCAAATTTGCTTAATTCTCATGTTATCCTATGCTGAAGGAACAGCATTGCACTACTGGCAGCTAGCTGAACACATCTATTTAGCCAATCACAAGAGACAAATGTGTGCAGGCACCAATTAGCAGCTAGCTTTCACTAGTGTAGGATATGTGCATATTCTTTTCCAACAAGGGAGAACAAAGCACATTTGAAAATAGAAGTGAATTTTAAAGTGTTTTAAAATGACATGCTCTATCGGAATCATGCAACTTAATTTTTTACTTTCCTATTCCTTTAAAATATCCATTGATTGCAAATAAATACATATGGTACTCTGATTACATGTTATATTCTCAATTATTCCTGCTCAGAATAATAATAAATTTACAATATATACATATAGTGGTATACATAAATACAGAGATATGACAGACAACATTGTTTAGAACAAAAACTTCAGGACATGTAAATATGTTTGCAAAAGATTTCTGACATAACACACACATAAATATATATATATATATATGTACAAATTCTATAATTAATAATATTTTAAAAAATAAATAAAAAATATGACTCCTAGAAATACAAATACACATAAATTTCTGTGAAAGTATCATATAACAAATCAATATAAAAATAACTTTCTATGAGATATTGTTTGTTGAGGTATAAATCAATCTATTTCTTGGACATTAACAGATGAAAAATAAAAGATTAGCTTTATAGAAATGTGCTTGCTCATGGACAGTAATGAAATGGTATAAATAAAGTTGGGAGAAACCTGAATAACCGCGACATCGATGACTGTTAGTTAACACCAGTCCGATGCTCTTCGCACCGTACTTGACAAGCATGTTTTTGACAGCTTTTTTGATAAATAAGGAGATCGTATTCAGGTCCACGTCAGCGATGTCTGGCGAGCGTATTGACACCGGCGAATGCAACATAGTTGATGCTTTGATATATAGGCGCTCTTATGTCTTTCAGCCCTTAAAACTTTTTTAAGCAATTTTTTTTTAAATAATCTTTATTATAGTATTATTTTGAGTGTAACTGTACTTTAACATGTATTTTTGAGCTACCAGAGCTCTGCAGTCACGATATCTTGACGCTTGTTGAATACAAATGCGCTCAAGCGATTGCGTTTACTTTCAATTTACGTGCTCTACTTTCAACGTGTGCAAACAGCCCAAGAACTGCTTATTATTGTAGGGATAAAAGTATGACCCAAAAGTTTTTTGCAAATGTTATTTGATTTACAAGAAGAAGTGAGTACTAATTGTTTCAAGATCAAAAAATATTTTCAAAATCTTTCTTAAAAATGTTATGGTTTCTTATTTATTCAATTCTCTGGGAATTGTACATTTATATAATATTCTCTCTCTCTCTTTTTTTTTTTTTTTTTTACAGCTAGGAAGAAACCGTATAAATGAAGAAAATGCAATTTCCAATAGATTTGTTGAAATATGTATTCCTGCAAAGAAATCAATGTTTACCTAGCAAGACATTTTTGTTATAATAAATAGGATACGAGTTCACTTTTTTGCATTTATTTGTTTAGTTATATCAAAATGAATTAATCAATATTTCCACATATTGGATAACAATTATGTTAGACGCTACATGATGCCTGTGTATTATCACTGGTAAACACTACAGGTATCTTTGTCTGCACACAGTTTTTATAGTAATTGCTTCAATAATAAAATGTTAGCTAAGTCTTTGATTAACTTACCTAACTTTTTTTTGTTTAGTGTTTAAATTTATTATTGAGGTTGTTAGGATATACAACATGAAGACAAACATTTTACAATAAGAACGCAAAATATGATCGCCGTTGTTATGGCGTAATGATGGCATACATACATATATCGTTTCTACTGGCTGTTAGCTGCTATCTGTCAGATTGACAAAAGAAACCACAACAAATAAACTGAGCATTATATAATGGAACATTATATAATGCTCAGTTTATAAATTTCTCTCTTTGTAAGTTGGATCGCTCATGTACCTTAATAAATCGTAATGACCCTTAGAGGAAATTATATGATAAATACGGTCTCTTTTGGACCTTTAGAAAACAACAAAATTATTAAGCAACTTATCAAGTGGTAAAATGATTTTAGACATTAGCAATACTATTATAAAACATAGTAACTAAAACAGTCACTTTTGGACCTAAGTAAATATAATGTGACATATATAATGGATGATTTGACAGGATTAATTTGGAAGAGGTGGTAGCTGCAGGATAAGTGGATGTATGAGGCAGATGGGATAGCCCATGTTAGCTATTAGCAAGAGTAATCTACGTTAGACAATATTAAGAATCTCCCTTGTCGCAATTAGGTTACTTATTAATGATGAGTAGGGTAGTAAGGAGATAAATAAGATTGTCATATCTACAATATTAAGGAGGTAATTTAAAATGTGCCCAAAGTGTTGTTTATACCTTGAGGGATAGTTATCAACGTGTCAACTTTCCTGCCTTCGCCGGCCCAATACGCCCGCCTAAGCTCGCCTACCATCGCCGCCACGGACCTGAAAAAATTTGCCTAAGTTATCAATAAATCTGTCAAAAAGCCGCGCACCAAGTATGGGGCGATGAGCAGCGGACTGTGATAGTTATCACTCATCCGATCTCGCTGCTCTTTCGGCTTTTTTACAGCTTTATTGCTAGCCTGTCACTAAGCACCCACACTAACTACACTGTTCTACCCCCTATACCGGCGCTCCCGGAGCCCCCCGCAACTCAATAAAGTTACTAACCCCTAAACCGCCGCTCCTAGACCCCGCCGCAACTCTTATAAATGTATTAACCCCTAAACCTCCGCTCCTAGACCCCGCCGCAACTCTTATAAATGTATTAACCCCTAAACCGCCGCTACTAGACCCCGCCGCAACTCTTATAAATGTATTCAACCCTAAACCGCCGCTCCTAGACCCCGCCGCAACTCTTATAAATGTATTAACCCCTAAACCGCCGCTCCTAGACCCCGCTGCAACTCTTATAAATGTATTAACCCCTAAACCGCCGCTCCTAGACCACGCCGCAACTCTTATAAATGTATTAACCCCTAAACCGCCGCACCCGGACACTGCCGCAACTCTTATAAATGTATTAACCCCTAAACCGGCGCTCCCGGACACCGCCGCAACCTACATTATACCTAGTAACCCCTATCCTGCCCCCCCTATACCGCCACCCTCAATTATAAAGTTATTAACCCCTATCCTGCTGATCCCGCACCTCGCCGCAACTAAATAAATAGTTTAACCCCTATACCACCGCTCCCGGACCCTGCTGCAACCTATGGCCTAGATTTAGAGTTTTGTCGGTAATGACCCGCGTAGCTAACGCTGGCTTTTTTCTGGCCGCACCTTTTAAATACCTCTGGTATTGAGAGTTCACAGAATGGCTGCGTTAGGCTCCAAAAAGGGAGCGTACAGGCATATTTAACGCCACTGCAACTCTCGATACCAGAGTTGCTTACGGACGCGGCCAGCTTCAAAAACGTGCTCGTGCACGATTCCCCCATAGAAAACAATGGGGCTGTTTGAGCTGAAAAAAAACCTAACACCTTCAAAAAAGCCGCGTTCAGCTCCTAACGCAGCCCCATTGTTTCCTATGGGGAAACACTTCCTACGTCTGCACCTAACACTCTAACATGTACCCCAAGTCTAAACACCCCTAACCTTACACTTATTAACCCCTAATCTGCCGCCCCCGCTATCGCTGACCCCTGCATATTATTATTAACCCCTAATCTGCCACTCCATAAACCGCCGCTACTTACATGTACCCCAAATTTGCTGCCCCTAACACCGCCGACCCCTATATTATATTTATTAACCCATAATCTGCTCCCCACAAAGTCGCCTCCACCTGCCTACACTTATTAACCCCTAATCTGCCGAGCGGACCGCACCGCTATTATAATAAATTTATTAACCCCTAATCCGCCTCACTAACCCTATAATAAATAGTATTAACCCCTAATCTGCCCTCCCTAACATCGCCGACACCTAACTTCAAACATTAACCCCTAATCTGCCGACTGGAGCTCACCGCTATTCTAATAAATGTATTAACCCCTAAAGCTAAGTCTAACCCTAACACTAACACCCCCCTAAGTTAAATATAATTTAAATCTAACGAAATTAATTAACTCTTATTAAATAAATTATTCCTATTTAAATCTAAATACTTACCTGTAAAATAAATCCTAATATAGCTACAATATAAATTATAATTATTATATTATTATATTTATATTATAGCTATTTTAGGATTTATATTTATTTTACAGGTAACTTTGTATTTATTTTAACCAGGTACAATAGCTATTAAATAGTTAAGAACTATTTAATAGCTAAAATAGTTAAAATAATTGCAAAATTACCTGTAAAATAAATCCTAACCTAAGTTACAATTAAACCTAACACTGCACTATCAATAAATAAATTAAATAAACTACCTACAATTATCTACAATTAAACCTAACACTACACTATCAATAAATTAATTAAATACAATATCTACAAATAAATACAATGAAATAAACTAAAGTACAAAAAATAAAAAAGAACTAAGTTACAAAAAATAAAAAAATATTTACAAACGTCAGAAAAATATTACAACAATTTTAAACTAATTACACCTACTCTAAACTCTAAGACATGGAGGATCAGCCAATAGAATGCGAGCTCAATCTGATTGGCTGATCGGATCAGCCAAACGGATTGAACTTGATTCTGATTGGCTGATTCCATCAGCCAATCAGAATTTTCCTACCTTAATTCCGATTGGCTGATAGAATCCTATCAGCCAATCAGAATTCGAGGGACGACATCTTGGATGACGTCCCTTAAAGGAACCGTCATTCTTCAGTTGGACGTCGTCGGAAGAAAATGGGTCCACGCTGGAGGTCTTCACGATGGAGCCGGTCCTCATCGGATGAAGATAGAAGATGCTGCTTGGAAGAAGATGGTTGCCGGTCCGGATTTACTCTTCTTCCCGGATAGGATGAAGACTTTGGACCCTCTTCTGGACTTCTTCAGCCGTCGGATGATGGATGTCTAGCCCCCGCTTGGGCTTGGATGAAGATCTTGGAGCCAGGACGCATCGGTGATACCCGGTGAGGTGAAGATAAGGTAGGAAGATCTTCAGGGGCTTAGTGTTAGGTTTATTTAGGGGGGTTTGGGTTAGATTAGGGGTATGTGGGTGGTGGGTTCTAATGTTGGGGGGGTATTGTATGTGTTTTTTTACAGGCAAAAGAGCTGAATTTCTTGGGGCATGCCCCGCAAAGGGCCCTGTTCAGGGCTGGTAAGGTAAAAGAGCTTTGAACTTTTGTAATTTAGAATAGGGTAGGGCATTTTTTTATTTTGGGGGGCTTTGTTATTTTATTAGGGGGCTTAGAGTAGGTGTAATTAGTTTAAAATTGTTGTAATATTTTTCTAATGTTTGTAAATATTTTTTTATTTTTTGTAACTTAGTTCTTTTTTATTTTTTGTACTTTAGTTAGTTTATTTAATTGTATTTATTTTTAGATATTGTATTTAATTAATTTATTGATAGTGTAGTGTTAGGTTTAATTGTAGATAATTGTAGGTATTGTATTTAATTAATTTATTGATAGTCTAGTGTTAGGTTTAATTGTAACTTAGATTAGGATTTATTTTACAGGTAATTTTGTAATTATTGTAACTATTTTAGCTATTAAATAGTTCTTAACTATTTAATAGCTATTGTACCTGGTTAAAATAAATACAAAGTTACCTGTAAAATAAATATAAATCCTAAAATAGCTATAATATAATAATAATTTATATTGTAGCTATATTAGGATTTATTTTACAGGTAAGTATTTAGCTTTAAATAGGAATAATTTATTTAATAAGAGTTAATTTATTTCATTAGATTTAAATTATATTTAACTTAGGGGGGTGTTAGTGTTAGGGTTAGACTTAGCTTTAGGGGTTAATACATTTATTAGAATAGCGGTGAGCTCCAGTCGGCAGATTAGGGGTTAATGGTTGAAGTTAGGTGTCGGCGATGTTAGGGAGGGCAGATTAGGGGTTAATACTATTTATTATAGGGTTATTGAGGTGGGAGTGAGGCGGATTAGGGGTTAATAACTTTATTATAGTAGCGGTGCGGTCTGCTCGGCAGATTAGGAGTTAATAAGTGTAGGCAGGTGGAGGCGACGTTGAGGGGGCAGATTAGGGGTTAATAAATATAATATAGGGGTCGGCAGTGTTAGGGGCAGCAGATTAGGGGTACATAAGTATAACGTAGGTAGCGGTCAGCAGATTAGGCATTAATCGAGTGGCGGCGCTGTGTAGGGACCTCGGTTTAGGGGTACATAGGTAGTTTATGGGTGTTAGTGTACTTTAGAGCACAGTAGTTAAGAGCTTTATGAACCGGCGTTAGCCCAGAAAGCTCTTAACTACTGACTTTTTTCTAAATACCGGAGTTAGAAAGATCCCATTGAAAAGATAGGATACGCAATTGACGTAAGGGGATCTGCGGTATGGAAAGTGAGCATTAGACTCTTTCCTGACTGACTCCAAATACCGGCGGTAGCCTAAAATCAGCGTTAGGAGCCTATATTAAATTTATTAACCCCTAATCTGCCCCCCTACACTGTCGCCACCTATAATACATTTATTAACCCCTATCCTGCCCCCCACTACACCGCCGCCACTGTAATAAATTTATTAACCCCTAAACCTAAGTCTAACACTAACCCTAACACCACCCTAACTTAAATATTAATTAAATAAATCTAAATAATATTTCTATTATTAACTAAATTAATACTATTTAAAACTAAATACTTACCTTTAAAATAAACCCTAATATAGCTACAATATAAATAATAATTATATTTTAGCTATCTTAGGATTTATTTTTATTTTATAGGTAACTTTCAATTTATTTTTAACTAGGTACAATAGCTATTAAATAGTTATTAACTATTTAATAGCTACATAGTTAAAATAAAGAGAAATTAACCTGTAAAATAAAAACTAACCTAAGTTACAATTACACCTAACACTACACTATACTTAAATAAATTAATCCTATTTAAAACTAAATACTTACCTGTAAAATAAACCCTAAGATAGCTACAATGTAATTAATAATTATATTGTAGCTATTTTAGGATTTATATTTATTTTACAGGTAACTTTGTATTTATTTTAGGTAGTTAGAATAGTTATTAAATAGTTATTAACTATTTAATAACTACCTAGCTAGAAGAAATACAAAATTACCTGTAAAATAAATCCTAACCTAAGTTACAATTAAACCTAACACTACACTATCATTAAATAAATTAAATAAATTAAATACAAATAACTACAATTAAATACAATTACATAAACTAACTAAAGTACAAAAAATAAAAAAAGCTAAGTTACAAAAAAATAAAAAAAAGGTTACAAACATTTAAAAAATATTACAACAATTTAAAGCTAATTACACCTAATCTAAGCCCCCTAATAAAATAACAAATCCCCCCAAAATAAAAAAATTCCCTACCCTATTCTACATTAAAAAAGTTCAAAGCTCTTTTACCTTACCAGCCCTTAAAAGGGCCTTTTGTGGGGCATGCCCCAAAGAAAACTGCTCTTTTGCCTGTAAAAGAAAAATACACCCCCCAACATTAAAACCCACCACCCACATACCCCTAATCTAACCCAAACCCCCTTAAAATAACCTAACACTAATCCCCTGAAGATCATCCTACCTTGAGTCGTCTTCACTCAGCCGAGCCACTGATGGAACTGAAGAGGAGATCCGGAGCGGCAGAAGTGATCCTCTAAGGGGCGCTGAAGAAGTCTTCCATCCGATGAAGTAATCCTCCAGGCGGCGCTGAAGAAATCTTCCATCCGGGCGATGTCATCTTCCAAGCGGCGCTGAAGAAGTCTTCTATCCAGGCGATGTCATCTTCCAAGCGGGGTCTTCAATCTTCTTTCTTCAGGATCCATCTTCATCCTGCCGGCACGGAACATCCTTCTTTCCCGATGGACTACCGACGAATGAAGGCTCCTTTATGGGATGTCATCCAAGATGGCGTCCCTTCAATTCCGATTGGCTGATAGGATTCTATCAGCCAATCGGAATTAAGGTAGGAAAAATCTGATTGGCTGATTGAATCAGCCAATCAGATTGAGCTTGCATTCTATTGGCTGATCGGAACAGCCAATAGAATGCGAGCTCAATCTGATTGGCTGATTGGCTCAGCCAATCAGATTGAACTTCAATCTGATTGGCTGATTCAATCAGCCAATCAGATTTTTCCTACCTTAATTCCGATTGGCTGATAGAATCCTATCAGCCAATCGGAATTGAAGGGACGCCATCTTGGATGATGTCCCTTAAAGGAGCCTTCATTCGTCGGTAGTCCGTCGGGAAAGAAGGATGTTCCGCATCGGCGGGATGAAGATGGATCCTGAAGAAAAAGATTGAAGACCCCGCTTGGAAGATGACATCACCCGGATAGAAGACTCCTTCAGCGCCGCTTGGAAGATGACATCACCCGGATGGAAGATTTCTTCAGCGCCGCCTGGAGGATCACTTCATCGGATGGAAGACTTCTTCAGCGCCCCTTGGAGGATCACTTCTGCCGCTCCGGATCTCCTCTTCAGTTCCATCGGTGGCTCGGCTGAGTGAAGACGACTCAAGGTAGGATGCTCTTCAGGGGATTAGTGTTAGGTTATTTTAAGGGGGGTTTGGGTTAGATTAGGGGTATGTGGGTGGTGGGTTTTAATGTTGGGGGGGGGTTGTATTTTTCTTTTACAGGCAAAAGAGCAGTTTCTTTGGGGCATGCCCCACAAAAGGCCCTTTTAAGGGCTGGTAAGGTAAAATAGCTTTGAACTTTTTTAATGTAGAATAGGGTAGGGTATTTTTTATTTTGGGGGGGGGGCTTTGTTATTTTATTAGGGGGCTTAGATTAGGTGTAATTAGCTTAAAATTGTTGTAATATTTTTTAAATGTTTGTAACCTATTTTTTTATTTTTTGTAACTTAGCTTTTTTTATTTTTTGTACTTTAGTTAGTTTATGTAATTGTATTTAATTGTAGTTATTTGTATTTAATTTATTTAATTTATATAATGATAGTGTAGTGTTAGGTTTAATTGTAACTTAGGTTAGGATTTATTTTACAGGTAATTTTGTATTTCTTTTAGCTAGGTAGTTATTAAATAGTTAATAACTATTTTATAACTATTCTAACTAGCTAAAATAAACACAAAGTTACCTGTAAAATAAATATAAATCCTAAAATAGCTACAATGTAATTATTAATTACATTGTAGCTATCTTAGGGTTTATTTTACAGGTAAGTATTTAGTTTTAAATAGGAATAATTTATTTAATGATAGTGTAGTGTTAATAACTATTTAATAGCTATTGTACCTGGTTAAAATAAATTGAAAGTTACCTGTAAAATAAAAATAAATCCTAAGATAGCTACAATATAATTATTATTTATATTGTAGCTATATCAGGGTTTATTTTAAAGGTAAGAATTTAGTTTTAAATAGTATTAATTTAGTTAATAATAGAAATATTATTTAGATTTATTTAATTAATATTTACGTTAGGGGGTGTTAGGGTTAGTGTTAGACTTAGGTTTAGGGGTTAATAAATTTATTACAGTGGCGGCGGTGTAGGGGGGTCAGGATAGGGGTTAATAAATGTATTATAGGTGGCGACGGTGTAGGGGGGGCAGATTAGGGGTTAATAAGTTTAATATAGGTTGCGGCGGGGTCCGGGAGCGGCGGTTTAGGGGTTAAACTATTTATTTAGCTGCGGCGAGGTGCGGTATCGGCAGGATAGGGGTTAATAACTTTATTATAGAGGGCGGCGGTATAGGGGGGGCTGGATAGGGGTTACTAGGTATAATGTAGGTTGCGGCGGTATCCGGGAGCGGCGGTCTAGGGGTTAATACATTTATTATAGTTGCGGCAGGGTCAGGGAGCGGCGGTTTAGGGGTTAATATGTATAGAGTAGCTTGCGGTGGGCTCCGGGAGCGGCAGTTTAGGGGTTAATAACTTTATTTAGTTGCGGCGGTGTAGGGGGGGACAGCTTAGGGGTGTTTAGACTCGGGCTACATGTTAGGGTGTTAGGTGTAGACAGCTCCCATAGGAATCAATGGGATGTCTGACAGCAGCGAACTTGTACTTTCGCTATGGTCAGACTCCCATTGATTCCTATGGGATCCGCTGCCTCCAGGGCAGCGGATTGAAAACCAGGTACGCTGGGCCGGAAAAGTGCCGAGCGTACCTGCTAGTTTTTTGATAACTAGCAAAAGTAGTCAGATTGTGCCACACTTGTGTGCGGAACATCTGGAGTGACGTAAGAATCGATCTGTGTCGGACTGAGTCCGGCGGATCGAAGCTTACGTCACAAAATTCTACTTTTGCCGGTCTCTAGCCTTTGATAACTAAGGCGAATCAGCCTCGCCACAAATACGCTGCAGAATTCCAGCGTATTTGAGGTTGACGGCTTGATAACTACCCCCCCATGTCTCAAAGAAAAGGTATCAAATGAGGTGTTACTTGAAGGTGCTTTGCTTTGTATAGGTTAGGATGGCGTCCGACACCCTTTAAGACACCACGACAGGACCCATGACAAAGTGAATGTAAAATAAATCTAGTTATGAGCGAACCAAAATGGACAGCAACTGTGATCTCAGCATATGAAACTTGGTCTCAGCATATGAAAATGAATAGACGTGTTAGTCTGTAGTGTATGTAATATAGTCTTGCATTATCTTAACTATAAGTCTCTAGCGCTAGTTATCTAAAGTTTAGTTATTGGTTTAAGAGAGACTATGCACGCCTATAAAACAGCTGAACAGTATATTGCATGTCAGTTACCCTTCGGAGTATTAAGAGTAGGCTTTAATATGAGATTAGAAAAGACATACATTGCTATGAGATATTCTATTACCTTTAATATTAAGTGCACTGGTCTAATCCCTAGAGTAGCTCAGATAACTGTAAGACAACCTGCAGCATAAGAGAAAAGCTATGTAAAAATGCTTATGATTTCTTGGAATATTATACCTCCAGGTCTGATCATTCTACATCACATTGTTGGGGTAACAGGGGCTATATATTGCAATAAAATACTGGGACCAAATAAAACACATATTTTGGTAGTGGAGGGCCCTCTAGTGGGCCTGTAACAAAATTAAGGGTTTACCAACTTGAATTCTGGAGTAATGCTAAATGGTGTTGTTACAATGTTGCAAGTGGAGAGCAGGTGTCTGTTTCTTACATTTATAGGGTCCTGCAGCAGTGAGATCATCCTCTTTCGGTTTCCAGACTTCAAGGAGAAGGTTTCTGAAGTTGGCTGAAGGTTCTTGAAGTGAAGCATGGAGAGATCCAAGAGAAAATCTGTGCCTCCCAAGCATTACAGGGAGGTGGTGGAGATGTCTGCGAGGAAAAAAGGACCTGCAAAGCAAAGACAGGAGCCTGAGTCAGAAGATGTGGTACCCCCCAACCCCCAAAAATCCCCACCTGCTAGGAGTTTTAACAATGCAAAGGGAAAAGCTGGGGGAAGCTCAGGGGTTACAGGCCCCAAGGGGAAGGCCCAGACTAGTGGGGTTAAGAGGGTAGCCCCCAACCCAGGGCCGCAGTCCGGCAGGGTTGTTACAGCGGTGAGGGGTTGTATGATGGGAACTGAGAGTGGCCAGGGAAATTTGTTAGGTCCGGTGGCCCCAGCGGATGCGGGGGCCAGCTTGGCCGGGCAGATTGTGGCCTTGCCGCCGGCAGCCTTAGCGGCAGTCTTGGCCTTGGCCCAATCCTTTAATGAGGGTTCGCCTCATGGGGACCAGGGCCTTGGCGTGGCTGTCGCTGGGGCTGCCGGAGGTGTGGGAGCAGGCCCAGAGCACAGCCACATTGCAGAGTGCGCAGCGGAGTCTGGCCCTTCAAATGGCGGTTCCCGCAAGATTTCCTCCGCCGAGAGTTCTGAGGAGGAGGGAGATCGCGGCCGCCATTTTGAGGGAGGACGCGGCAGGGAGAGGACGGCCTTGCGCGACTGGAGCCCCGAAGGTAACTTGGGGGGACTCCGGGTCGCAAGCGGGTCACTAGTGGGACCGGCAGGGAGCAGTGGGGTCCACTTACCTGGCAGGGGTATGGCTGATGGTCCGGGTGCCGGGCGGAGAGCGAGTGGCGCAGTTGGTTCCCACGTGGGTATGCCTGTTCATAATGCGCATGCGCGCATGGCGGTAGATCGCGGTCCTCATACGGGCCCATCAGGTGTGTCAGGCAGAGCGGTGTGGTCAGTTGAAAGGCCTACAGAGCGGCCTAGCACGAGTGCACAGGCTGTGGCTACAGATAGAGGCAGTGAAGGGCAAAGGCCCGCGGTTGTTGTGAGAGAGAGTGGTGCAACAGTACGGAGCACAGGTAGAGGGGTCACGATGGGACAAGCTTGCATGAGGGGGGGTATGAAACTGATGTATGCAGGCACAGATGCAGTATCAGAGGCCGGTGTGCCTGAGGGGGCATATGGTCGATTGGAGACTGGAATGAGTTATGAACCACATAGGGGGTGGGGACGTGCGGGGATAACGCATGCCTATGAGGGAGCTTCTCAGTTTAGAGCTGGGGGATTTGTGAGACCGAGTGATGTGCCAAATGATACGCAGTATGATAGGGGGCAGATCCCTAGAGGTGGCCAGTCACATGGTGGAGTGGATGAGGATATGATCAGGAGAGCTGTTGAGGCAGCGTTACGTGCGAGGGATACTGCGAGGCCCCAGCCTGGGTTTAGTGGTCACGCCCGGGAGGGGGCTGCGCAGGAGGCGATTATCAGGAATGCTGTGGCTAATGTTCTGGGTATGTCAGCTGGGGGGAGACAGGGGGAGATGAGTGAGGGTGTTTCAACTGTTGCCCCTCTCGCAGACCAGAGTACCCCCCAAGTTGTTTTGTCTCAACAGGTTCCGGCAAGCACAGCAGAGATGGCATCAAGCTCAAGCAGCGCCCTGGCAGTGGCAGGGCCCAGCGGAATCCAGAGTGCTGCAAGTCCAGCAACCCCTTCTGGAGCAGGGATACAAGGTGAGGGTGAGTGCCATGCACCAGACATCATGCACACTGACACAGGGTCTTCCACAAGTGGGTCAGGATCAGATAGCGGGGAGGACCTCAGATTAGTGGGGAAGGGTCAGCGCAGGATGTTTAGGTGGAAAAAGAAGATGGCGTTGGCTCAAGCTAAGGACAAGGCAGACACTAGGAATCAGACACTTGAGCTACAGGGGTCGCAAGCTTTAGGGGCGCTATAACGTCAGTGGGACCAGTGCCACGCAAAGTGGCGGCTCAGGGGGACTCTTACCCCTGTTTGGTCCACTCGCTTTATGGCCATCTGAAAGCGAAGGTGGTTAAAAAGATTCAGGAGGGAAGATACGTTAATGTATTCAAGCTCTCTCTAGATGCGTTTAGGGCCAAAGAAAGAGCGGCGGATGGCTCAGGCACAAAGAAAGTGTGTAGGCCGGAGACGTACGAGGAATGGCTTAAATGCTTCCGTGTACTGGCTGCGTGCTATGTCGACAGATGGCCGTTGCAGGGGCACAACCTGTTTAAGTACCAGGATACCATAGAGGATATCCGTACGAGATTCAAGGAAGGTGCATGGCGTGAATACGACATGGCCTTTAGGAGGAAGATGGTAGGTAACCCTCTGCTGCATTTTGGGATGCAGGATATGCACTTGTGGTCCAAATTAGGAGTGGAGGGCGGTTCTCCCTCCCCCGTGGCATCACGTCAAGCACCGCCGCGCCAAGGGGCACGGCTGGGCAGGAAGGGGAGGGAATTCTGGAAATTCCAGGATAAGCAGTGTAATAGGGGGAGCAGCTGCTCCTTTCGTCACATCTGCAAGTTCTGTGCAGGGCCTCACCCAGGCGGCGATTGTGGAAAACGAAAGGACCAGGGACAGCCCAAACTCACGCCTAAGTCGGGAGTTACAGTCAAGGGCACCAACTCCGCTTAGGTTGCAGGCCATGTTGATATGGCTATCGAACTACCCGACACAGGGGCAGCTGAGCTGCTGAGGTCGGGGTTGGAATGGGGTTTCCGGTTCTTCAGTGCACAGAAATTTGAAAACGGCCTATGAATTCCCCCATGTAGTTAGGGAAAAGTTGGCAAAGGAGGTGGCGCTGTGCAGGGTGTCGGGGCCATTCTCCACCTGCCCGATGGAGGATCTGGTGGTCTCCCCATTGGGTGTGGTACCCAAGAAAGAGGAAGGGAAGTTCAGGTTGATACATCACCTTTCTTTCCCGAAAGGGGAGTCGGTTAACGGCGCCATTGACCCAGTGTTGAGTTCTGTGCACTATCAATCATTTGATAGTGCGCTGGACGTGGTCAGGGCATGCGGGCCGGGGGCGTTGTTGGCGAAGCTAGACATTGAGTCGGCTTTCCGCCTGCTGCCGCTGCACCCTTCGACATTCAGACTCATGGGCATGAAGTTTGAAGGGGAATATTACGTGGACAGGTGTTTGCCGATGGGCTGCTCATTGTCCTGTTCCCTGTTCGAGTGTTTTAGCTCGTTCCTGCATTGGGTAGTGTACAAGGCGTCAAGTGGGGGAGCGGTGGCCCACTACTTGGATGATTTCTTGTTGGTAGGGAGAGCCGGTTCCACGGAGTGTGAACGGCTCATGGAAGTTATGCAGGATATGATGTCGCGGTTTGGAGTGACGCTCGCGGACGACAAAACGCAGGGGCCGTGCACCTGTCTCACATTTCTGGGTATAGAAATAGACACAGTGCAGGCGGAATGTAGGCTGCCCATGGACAAGGTTATCCGGATGTTGGAGGCGGTCCGAAGGCTTAGAGGGGCGAGCAAGGTTGCAATAAAAGAGGTGCAGTCACTGCTGGGCCTCCTGAATTTTGTGGGTAGGGTCATCCCGATGGGAAGAGCCTTTAACCACCGATTGGAGGGCCTTTTGAAAGGCCCTACCGGTCTAGCGAAATGGACAAGCATTATGGCGGATGTTAGGGAGGACCTGGAGATATGGGAGAAATTATTGGTGAATTTTAATGGTGTGTGCCTATGGAGGGGTAGGAACGTACCCAACAAGGCAATAAACTTGTACACGGATGCAGCGGGGGCTTTCGGGTACGGAGCATACCTGGATGGAGAATGGAGCTCTGCTCCATGGCCGAGGGGCTGGATAGATGAGGGATACACCAAAAACCTGACGCTTTTGGAATTATTCCCGATAGTGGTGGCTGTTGAGATTTGGGGGGATAGATTGGCTAATAAAGTGGTGGTGTTCTGTACGGACAACCTGAGTGTGGTGTATGCCATTAACAGGCTGTCCGCATCATCGCCAGCGGTTGTGTGCTGCTTGTGTCACCTAGTGTTACGATGCTTGCAGTGCAATATACATTTTACCACCAAACACGTCCCGGGAGTGCAGAACATTATTGCAGATGCACTCTCTCGATTTAAATGGGAGCAGTTTAGTGCAACGGCACCCATGGCGGCGGAGGAGGGGTTAACATGCCCTTCTTCTCTTTGGCAGCTGGTGAAGGTTGGATGAGCATCCTAGCCTTGGTTAAGGCATCCTTGGCGCCAAGGACATGGTCAGCATATAAGAGTCACTGGGACTGCTGGGAGGCGTTCTGTCAATGCAGAGGTGTACAGGTACAAAGGGCTACTAGGGTGCTGGTGTTAGATTGGTTGGCTGTACTGCGGAAAGAAGGGGTCAGTAAGGCTGGCACGAGCGGTAGGCTATCGGTGTTGGCTTTCTTTAACAAGGCGCTTAGCTTTGAGGACCTTTCCGGAACTTTCCTAGTAAGGAAGGTGTTGAAGGGGTGGGGTAGGTTGGCCCCCCATCAAAAAGATCGGAGGGAACCCATTACCCAGGAGAGACTGAGGGTGTTAGCGAAGGGCGTTGCAAAGGTTTGCACCTCCGGATACTAGCAGCTTCTTTTTCGAACGGCATTTGCATTGGCGTTTGCGGGAGCTCTCAGGTTTGGGGAGCTTGTCGCGTCTGCCAAGGATAAGGGCTGCGGTGGAGTACAGTTAGAGCACATCCATTTGACGGACGGGGGGCTCCTGTTGTTTGTACCCAGGTCCAAGACGGACCAGGAGGGGGTGGGGGCATGGTTACCCCTTGAACGACAGGAGTTTGAGGATTGCTGCCCGGTGGTTTGCGTGGAGCAATACCTTAAGGTGAGGCCGGCGGTAGGGCAACTGCTCCTGATACATGAGGACGGTTTGGCTCTGTCGGTCTTTCAATTCCGCCAGGTACTGGCGAAGACGGTGAAGCAGGCCGGGTTGGATCCGAGCAGGATCGCCCCGCATTCTTTTAGAATAGGCGCGGCGACCAGCGCAGCTCAAAAGGGAGTTACGGTGGCCGAGATTAAGCGCTTGGGTAGATGGAAATCCACCCAGTACAAAACTTATATTAGACCAGCTAAAGGGCACTGCTAGAGCGCAGGCATGTTGAGGGTCAATATTTCCAAGGAGGGGGTTTTTTCTTGGGGGGACCCAGGCTGTGCAGGGGCAGTTTTTTCATGGTGGTGTACTCTGTTTTATCAGGTGTTGTGAATGTGAAAGCGCCTCCGGTTCGTGTATGGATAGTAGGCCATTCATACATCTACTGGGCTCATATCAGGGCGTTGCGATCGCCAGAGGGACAGCAACTTGGATTCTCAACGTCCAAGGCAAGCTTTCGGTGGTTAGGGCGCAGGGGATTGTCGTGGGCCGATTTGCCGGCACTCTTACAGGAGGCGCACAAAAGGTGGGGGCGGCCTAACGTTTTAGTGCTGCACCTCGGGGGAAATGACTTGGGGGCATTGCCTGCACTGGATTTAATTAAAAGAATGACAGCGGATGTGCAATGGATGCCCACTTGGTTGCAGGGTGTGACTTTGGGGTGGTCAAATGTAGTTGCTCAACTGCACTGGCGGCACATTGTCACACAGAGGGCTGCATATAATGTGCGCAAGAAGGTGAACAGGGAGATGGGAAGAGCGGTCACGGGCATTGGGGGTTTCGTGGTCAGACACGAAAGTATAACGGCCAACAAAAGGGACCTATTTAGGCCGGATGGAGTCCACCTTACGGACGTAGGGTTGGATATGTTCCTAAAGGACGTCAGGGGAGCATTGTTGAGGATTATTTGATAATGTATGTGCTGAAATGGTTGACATTGCAATCTGTTGAAATTGTTATGTTGTTATTGTTATGTTAGTTAAATTATGGTTCATTACTGGGTTCCTGTTGGTTTGTTTGGCGGCAAGAGTTCGCCTGGCTCTTGTGGCGGGTGGTCAATGCCCTGGGGAGCGGGCACAAGGAGAGAAGAGTGACGGTCCTGGAAAAGGGAGGGGTTATGCCTGCCAGGCGCCGGCCTGGGGGTCCTCTCGCTCGCAATTGGACCGAAGACCTCTGAACATCACAGCTCTCTCTGAGTGCCATGGGGCGTGACAGCCGGGTGTCACGCTGCAGGTATCGAAAGGGGCCTTGACCATCTGCTAGTAAGGGCTAGGTTAGGGTGAGATGCCGCCAACGTTTAGGATTATGAACTTGTTGCCAAGTTTCGTTGATAGGTTGATCAAGTGCCTAAGGGTAATTTGAATGACGCTTAGGCACAAGTTAAAGCGTTTATTTAATAAACGTGAACCGTGACCGGTTCTTTCTCCCAAACAAGTTGTGTCGTGTCTTATTTACTAGATAAGGTATTAGACAGTAAGAAGGACGGAATAGATGGTTTAAACCTTATGGTAGTGGAGGGCCCTCTAGTGGGCCTGTAACAAAATTAAGGGTTTACCAACTTGAAGTCTGGAGTAATGCTAAATGGTGTTGTTACAATGTTGCAAGTGGAGAGGAGGTGTCTGTTTCTTACATTTATAGGGTCCTGCAGCAGTGAGATCAGCCTCTTTCAGTTTCCAGACTTCAAGGAGAAGGTTTCCCCACCCGTCCCTGGAAGAGGAGATTGACGGCTACGATGCGGCTGTTTAGGGTGAGTTGGCCGGCAGGGGTGGGTTTAATTGAGCTAGCCTGCAGTAAGACTGAGCCTTTAATGTAGCCATCCACCCCTGCGGTTTTGTTGTATGATTCGGCTGGCAGGGGGTGCCTTACCAGGCTGGTTGGATATGCCTCAGCAGGCGGGTGGTCAATGCCCTGGGGAGCAGTCACAAGGAGAGAAGAGTGACGGTCCTGGAAAAGGGAGGGGTTATGCCTGCCAGGCGCCGGCCTGGGGGTCCTCTCCCTCGCAATTGGACCGAAGACCTCTGAACATCACAGCTCTCTCTGATTGCCATGGGGCGTGACAGCCGGGTGTCACGCTGCAGGTATCAAAAGGGGCCTTGACCATCTGCTAGTAGGGGCTAGGTTAGGGTGAGATGCCGCCAACGTTTAGGATTACGAACTTGTTGCCAAGTTTCGTTGATAGGTTGATCAAGTGCCTAAGGGTAATTTGAATGACGCTTAGGCACAAGTTAAAGCGTTTATTTAATAAACGTGAACTGTGACCGGTTCTTTCTCCCAAACAAGTGGTGTTGTGTCTTATTTACTAGATAAGGTATTAGACAGTAAGAAGGACGGAATAGATGGTTTAAACCTTAAATACTTTTAGGTAGGTATATGAACAAAACTCCATTATAGGTTTAAGGTGATATTAAATTCTAGAAACAGAATCAAATGCCAAGCAGCATGCATACTTAACTTTCAAAAGAAATATGTGAAGTGAGCTCTGGTACACATGATACCAGACTGTTCTCCAAAGTAACCTAGATAACTGTAAAACTGTTTTGCATGGTGATGTAACTTTAATATTAGGCTGAGAAAGTCAGTTATTTAATGTGCCCTGTCCCTGGTCATTCGAGTGGACAAAGAATATCACTCTGGAATGAGTCCATATAGTTCCCATGCTTATGCAGACTCATTTATTGCAATAATAAGGACACTGAACTAGCCTATGCCTGATCTGAGCCGGTCTTGCATACTACAGCATGGATCCCACTCACTGATACTGTTGCTGTTAGCTGATGAGGTCTCCCAGGTTATCTTTACTGTTAAGTGACTTATTATCTTTATTTTTTAATGAATTTTTTTTTCAGATTTATTTAATGTTCTAAAACAGCATTTTTGTTACCAAAATGGTGTTGATTCAAACCCTAACATTATTTTGGGCTTAGAAAATGTATTCCTTTCCAATGTTCCAATCCATCTTCTCTTCCCTGGATTTGATTAATCGGCAGTTCACAAAAAAGTAATTTGTACCTATGAAAAAATAAATGTTAAAAGCAGATTTAAAAAGTTTATAAACAATATTGATGGTTAAATTTACATTTACTTTTAGGTAAAATAATTTTTTTATTAACCACATTCCTCCTCCTTTAACATCAGGAAATTCAGATATATTTTACAATGAGAATACATCATACATCAAAATGCATAGTCCTGTTTGCATAGGCATACCTCGTAGTTATGATATTTCTCATCCTGAAATAGCTGTGTTTCCCATCTTCTTTCATGAAGACGTCAACAATATCTCTTACTTAAGCCTTATCATCTGATGCTGTTTCAGTCCACCTCATATTGTGTAGAGGATTGTCTCATTTTCAATAATTTTCCCCTTATTACTCCCTTTATACCTCAGTAAATATAACGTTCTATATCGGAGATACATGAACATGGGGGGGTAATACCTTAATATAGTTTTAACAATAATAATAACCTAATAAGAACAAACAAACCAAAATGATAAAAAATACCTAGAATAAAACGATTGGAATCACGTTTTGACACTGTACTATTCTTTGTCTTTACATCTAATAGTTGCTTACTCATCTAACTTTTCCCTATACAATTTGATCTAGCATGCTAGTCCTCATTCTCCTTCTATTTTTTCCCCCTCCCCCTTCTTGATGGAACACCATTATCTGTCTGCATCTCTTTAAAGCCCTTTATACAGTATTCTGTCCCGGTCTAAATGCCGCTTCCTCATACATCAGGTAAGCCATCTGTATTCTAGCTAAGACCTCCGTCCAAGACGGTATCTCCATCTTCCAATATTTAGCAATGGCTATTCTTGTGGTAGTGCATAAGATTCTAATAAAAGTGTTTATATGTGTGTTCAGCCTTGGAATGCTCTCATGCAATAATGCTTGAGCCGAAGTGAGAGAGATCTGTTTGTCTACTAGTTTACTCAACAATGCTAACTCTTGCCATTTTTTTGGGACTTTAGGACAATCCCACCACATGTGGATGTATGATCCTATGACCCTGCACCCTCTATAACAGTAATTGGAACTCCCTTTCACCATATGAGATGTATTTGCCGGTGTCAAATACCACCTAAAGGATGTCTTCAATATATTCTCTCTTAGGTCCGCACTAATGAGGCCTTTGCTAGCATAATGAAGTATATTGTTCCACTTGTCAATTTCAAGCTCCCTTGCAATATCCACTTCCCATTTTAGCATCAATGGAGCTTTGGATTGGTTTTTAGTTTCCTGAATAGAAATGTATAATCTAGAAATTGCCTTCTTAGGTCTATTAAGTGCTGTACATAAATATTCTAGAGTCGTCTGTCGACTATGTATGTTGCTTATATTAATATATGTACGTATAGCCGATATTATTTGTAAATATAAAAACCAGTTTACTGGAATAGGCTCTAGCTTTTGTTGAAGCTGGGGGAATGTCAGTAATTTACCACGTAGCTGCATATCCACCACCCTATATAGGCCTTTGTTTTCCCATTTCTAAATATGATATCTGAACTCTTCATTTATTATATATTTTAAGGGTACTATCAATGAATGTGTGGGAATTAGTTTCCCTATCTGTCAGAAGTTAGTCCATTGCTATCTAGTAATTTGTGTGATTTTATTTTGATAGATATTACGGGCTTTGTATATTGCAGCATTCCAGATATACCATCTGGCGTTTCCTGTCCCCCCATTTCTGCTTCTAAGGACAAAGAACATCTTTCTGTTTTTTACCAAGCATAGAATTCTGGGCCAATCTTGCTGCTGTATAATAATCGTGTAGGTTAGGGGCTCCCACCCCACCTAATTGTCTATGTTTATTCAAAATTTGATGTGGGATCCTCGGATGTTTATTATCCCTCAAAAATCTATGTATTTCTCGTTGAAGATTATCTAGATCTAGAGTATTGATTTTGATTGGGAGTACTCTAAACAAGTAAAGAATTCTAGGCAAAACTGTCATCTTAACAGCAGACAATCTCCCATGCCAGGGGAATCCCATTTTCCTCCATTTCCCTAGATCCGATCTAATTGCCTTAAACAGGGGAATATAATTTGCCGCATATAATTTTGAGGAGTGTGTTGTTAGTTTTATTCCTAGATATTTAAACCCTTCTGGTACCCATTTAAAATCAAAATTTGCATCAATTAATTTAATGGTGTGTCTTGGCAGAGATAGAGGAAGCGCCTCACATTTTTCTGCATTCATTTTATAGCCCGATATTTGAGAGAATAGCTGTATTGCTTGGTACACATGAGGTAACGATTTCAATGGTCTTGACATGGTTAGTAACAGATCATCCGCGAACAAGGTAATTTTATGATGTATCTTCCCTATCTCTAATCCTAGTATATCTGGACAGTTACGTATATATGCAGCTAACCGCTCTACGCACAATGCAAAAATTAAAGGTGAGAGTGGGCACTCCTGTCTCGTACCATTAAGGATTTGTATATTCTCTGACTGGTGTACAATTGCCCTAACCTGAGCTATGGGTGTCGAGTATAATCCTTTAATAGCCTCTAGAAATCTAACTTCAAAACCCATCGTTGACAATAACGTTAACATATATTTCCAATCAACCCTATCGAATGCCTTCTCTGCATCCAAAGATAGAACCAGAGAAGGCACTCCCCGATCGTGAAGAAAACCTATAACTGACACCATTCTACGAATATTATCTGGGGCTTCCCTATCCTTAATAAATCCCACTTGATCAGGGTGTATAACAGAGGGTAGAAAATGTTTTAATCTATTAGCTAATATTTTCGTTACTATCTTGAGATCTTGATTCATAATAGAAATCGTTAGCGCAAAGGTGAGGGTTTTTCCCTTGTTTCGGTATTACCACTATCTTGGCCCGGAGAAGATCTGCAGGTATTTCCTCTCCCTCCATAATATGATTGGCAAACACTACCAAATAAGGTATCAATATATCTTTAAATGCCTTATAATACTCCCCTGGGAACCCATCAGGTCCCAGGGCTTTACCCGGTTTGAGGCCTTTAATAGCGGCTCACACCTCTGCATGTGTGATTTTAGCATTTAGATTTACCCGATCCTCTTCAGTTATTGGTGTCAAATTTGCGTTCTGTAAAAAGGAGTCAAATATTCTTTGTGTCAAAGGGTTATGTTGTACCTTTGTGCCATTGTATAGCTCTCTATAGAATTGGGCAAATGTGTCAACAATTTCCTGAGGATGGGAAGTCATGTGGCCTTTAGAGTTTTGTATACTTGATATGGATAAAGCTTGATAATTATCTCTAATCTTTTTCGCTAGATATTTTTCGGGCTTATTTGCAAATATAAAATAATTTGTTTTCAGCCTGTGTGCTGCTTTTACAGATTGTTGATTTAATATGGATTGTAAACTCTGTTTTTTATTTGTAAGTTGTGTTAGTGGGGTTTTTGATTTGGTCAATTTATGTGCCTTCTCTAGAGAATGTATTTCCGTGTATAACTGTTTAATGAGAAGATCATTCTTTTTCCTATATATTGCCTTTTCCTTAATCAGTACTCCCCTGACCACTGCTTTATGTGCCGCCCATGGTATTATAGGATTGTCTGTGGAGTCTACATTAATCTGCCAGTATTCTTCCAGGTTTCTAAGTAATTTGCTATTTATAAGCGGATTTTTAATACAAGATGGATCATATGTCCATGTCTTTATTCTCTTCGAATCCGACAAGTAATCAAGGCTAAGTTTGGTGATTGAATGGTCTGACCACACACAGGGGTGAACATCTATACATTGTATTATCAGTTGTAAGATCTGGCTGGTGTATATATAATCTATCTTCATGTAGCTTTTATGTGCTGATGAGTAAAATGTAGTATCCCTAGTCCTCCCATGTAGCACCTGCCAAGTATCATGTAAAATGTGCTGTTCAAGCAGCTACAGAATGTTCTTAGCTACTACCCATTGTCGTTGTTTTTTTTTTGGATTGTAAAGTAGTGGTTTGTTCTGTCAGTGACTGTAGGTCCACATTGAAGTCTCCTGCCAAAATTATTTGCATACTGGACCAGCCAGTCAGCAAGTTGGATATAGTGTGAAAGAATTTATCTTGTTGCTCGTTAGGAGCGTATACATTACACAAAAGTATATCTATCTCCCCTATTTGTCCAAACACTAGGAGTTATCTACCTTCTTTGTCTGGGTAAATAGAATGGAGGAAAGTATTAAGATAGAGACTCCTCTTTTTTTAGAATCTAGGGTGGAGTGATATTGCATCGGATAATCTTTTGCCCAGTATTTTGGGATAGTGGATTGAAGGAAGTGGGTTTCCTGGAGGAAAATAACAGTAGCTCTCAACCGTCTATAATTAGTCATAGCTGTCCTTCTCTTTATGTCAGTATTGAGGCCTCTCGCATTATGCAAGATCAGTATAATCCTAGGTAATATCATTGGCAAAGGTGTATCTATGTGTTATTCTCTTCCTACTCTTGGATATGTGGTTCTGGGACAGCTGACTTGACATGTGGTAAAATAACCTCCAGAATTTCCCTAATTCAATATTTGTTGATGAGCATAAAGTCCTTGTACAGTACCTGATAATTCCAAATAACATAAATGTAAACAATAACATAACCAATAACAACTTATAGTGAAATAATCTTTGAATAAACATGTGTCGACACAAACGCAGTATATATCATACATGCAGTCATATCAGAAACTCCAACAAAATATATCTATTAATAAATGATGAACATATAATAGTCTTTTAGACCTAATACCTGAGTAACCCCTCTATCGTCCTGGAGGTTAGTAAATTTTGAATAAGTCACAGAGTCTTCATTCAAGAGGGCAGATGTCCTCATATGGATCGTGTTACTCTTGATTAGGAATTTCAGGTTTTATTTTTCTTCTTAGTAACCTCCTTCCACCTTGGCCTTTGGGGTTTTGCATGGAGTTGAGATGAATCAGAAGAACTTGCTGTTGTCTCTCCAACCAAAGTGTCAGGTGGTTCCAGATCAAGAAACTTGTAGATGCCAGGAATCTCCGCTGTGGTCTTGATAGCAGCTGTTCTACCATATCTCACTACATGCAACGCAAAGGGAAAACCCCACCTATATGGGATGCAATTTTTTCTTAGAAGGAGAGAAAGTGGACGAAGTGCATTCCGTCTCTGCAGGGTCTTAATGCAGAGGTCTTGGAAAAACTGGATTATATTGCCTTGGAACTTGAATGTGGGATTTTGTCCTGCGGCTAGCAGTATCTTCTCTCTGTCAGGGAGATTGCGACATTACAGTAACCTCTTCACCCATCTGTAGCATTTTCTAGTGAGTCAACATTGGTCCCCAACTCTGAGATCTCATTTTTAATATCAGTAAGACTGATAGTAACCGTTGCTTGGAAGCTATCCATTTTCTCCCACAATTTTTCGAAGTTGGATGTGATGTCCTGTTTAGATACCAAGGTTTGGAGATCCGCCCTGGTCACAGGGGTCATGTCTTCAGAACCTGCTTCATTTTCAGATTCCATATCCTCCTCTGCTTCATTAGAGAGAAGATCTTGAGATTTATTCACTCTGGATGTTTTGAAAAATGTATCCATAGTCATGGGTTTCATCCCCTTGTCCCTTCTGGCTCCTTTCCAGGTAGACATAGTGAATATCAAAGATAGAGGTAGTTCCCTGTGGTTCAGTTAGGTTAGTTGGTCTCCTGTGCAGAAATACAGATTCAACCTCCTCCCCTCTTCAATCTCAATAAAAAGATAACAGAGACCAGTATTTCCTTTGACCTCTTCTGTTTAATTAGATATGCACATCTATATCTCTTCTGCGTAGCTCTCCCCCATTACTCATCTGAGGTCTTCACTCATGTTGATTATATTGCTCCTCTCTGTTTCTGAAACACATATCTGTAGCATATGTAGATAGCATCTTGAGAGAGAGAGAGAGAAAGCAAAGACAAAGGAGCTTTGTGCTTTAAAAATTTGTATTTGAGTAACTAGGTCTTTGTAGTTCTGTCAAACTGCTCAAACAAACATCTTTAAATATTCAGTCCATTTTTCATATCAGTGACTCTCTCCTATTTGAATATACAGATACGTACACTGCTGGCATATAATTTGGATAGTGAATTGCCTGGCCTGTCTCTTTTCCCCAGGGCAATTGTCATCACTGGACGAAGACGGTAAGGGATAGTGGGTTATGATCTGCTGACACACTGTTCAGCAGGAAATGGAGGGGAAAGAGAACAGTTTAGCAGTATGTGTCTGTCACAGTTAGTGAGCGCTCCCCTTGAATTGTCCCGACTGCCGTTTTGTCTAGCTTAGTATCACGTGTATTTGCTAGCAATGTCCAGAATAAAGGGGTGACCTGCAGCTGGTTGCAAAGGCTGTGAGTACTCGATGAGAAACTGCAAGGCCCTCCCCTCCTTCTTTGTCGATGGAGTGACAATGCTGGTGCCCTATAGCTGTAGGATTGCAAAGTATTTATTTAAAGGGGATGCAGTGGTCTATTGAGATTTACAGAGAGATATAAATTTAGTGTGTAGACCTTCACCCAGGGTTAATATCTAATATGGCAGGCTTTACTTATAGGTAGATAAATTCAATAAGCCCCATATTCTCATCAGGCCCACTGTTAATTGAATCCAGCCCTGTCTCAGGGTTCACTGAAGTAATGTTCCTAAATAAGGCCTGTAAGTCTTGGGGCCCAAAAAGGCTCTTGCGTGCATATACAGTGTGAGATCCTGGCTTGGTTGTGTGATGTGTCACCCTGAAGTGCCGGACAGTTACCTGGACCGGATTCCTTGTGTATAAGCTGCTAGGATCTGCTTGACACTAACTTTCAAACCTCCTGATCTTCTCTCCTGCTAGGAGTCTTTGCTGTATGTAAATTGGCCCTTGTGGATGAATCCGCTGCTTATTTAACTGCTGCTTGCCCGCAACCAAAATGGCAGCCGTTCGCATCACTAACCCCTTCTCATTGAGTCTTGGAGTAGATGGCAGCTCTCTGACAAGGGTGGCTCCAAGGGTGTGTATAAGGAGTTGGAGGTAAAGGATCAGTCTCAGGGCCTCCTCCATTATCTGCCCTCCCTGTGGAGGTGCCGCAGCTAGTAGTATTTGACGTGGCAGACGTGTCCTGGATTGGATGTAACTTCGGGAGCGGAGCCCCAACCCTCCGGAGTCGTATGTAGCCTGTCAGCAAACGGTTGGTGACCTGGTAGGTGGTTTATAGTCCGGGATCAAGCGGAGGATAGACAGGCTAGATGAATCAGGGTTAGCGATACCCAGTCTAAAGTTATGACTCTTCTTGCTTCCCTAAATTGATTCAGGGGTGTTGAACCAAGTTATTAGGGTAATCAGTGATAGTGAGCTCCAAGATTTGTTAAAAAAATAAACATTTGTTATGCCCAAAACTATCAAATTTCTCAGGAGCCTCTGCAAAATGCTTCTAATCAGCTTGGCAGATAGCTCCGCCCTCCATTTACATTTACTTTTAAAGGGACATGAAAGTTCAAATTAAACTTCCATGGTTTAGAAAGAGCATGCAAGTTTAAAGGGATATGAAACCCACAAATTGTCTTTCCTAATTAAGACAGAGAATGCAATTTTTTAAAAAGTTTGCAAATAACTTCTGTTATCAAATTTGCTTTGATCCCATGAAATTCTTTGTTGAAGAGATACCTAAGTAGGTGTCTGGAGTACTACATGGCAGGAAATAGTGCTGCTAACTAGTGCTCTTGCAAATGGAAACATTCTTGTAAAACTGCTGCTATATAGTGCTCTAGACAGATGCATAGTCCTAAGCAAACCTCCTTGCTTTTCAACAAAAGATACCAAGAGAATAAAGAAAACTTGATAATAGAAGTAAATTAGAACGTTGTTTAAAATCACATGCTCTATCTGAATAATTAAATAACTATTATGGGTTTCATATACTTTTAAGAGAACTTTCAATTTACTTAAATTATCAAATGTACAGTACTGTGCAAAAGTCTTAGGCCACCATTAGATTTGTCGTTTTAGCAAAGTTTTAATGGCCATCCATATTTATTTGTCCATCTCTTTATTATGATACAAACAGAAAATACAGCAAATATGTACACAGAATATATTAAAAAAATATATATATTTCAAAACAAAATGGCTTCTTCAGGCAAAAGTCAGTATTAGTGTGACCTTCCTTTGCACTAAGCACATCTTTAACTCTTCTGGGGAGACTGCCCTAAGGTTTTCTGAAGTAATCTTCTGGTATATTATACCAGGCTTCTTTCAGCCTCTGTCCAGGTGATCCCATGCTGCCTCTATAATATTAAGATCTGGACTCTGTGGTGGCCAGTCCATGACTGTCAGTGTTTTATCAGCTGTTGTCTCCAAATATGATTTCACTGCTTTAGCAGTATGCTTTGGGTCGTTATCATGCTGAAAAAATATATTCATTCCCAGCCAGGTGCTTTCCAAAAGGAATGGCATGATAAATTAAAACCTGTCTGTAGTTTTCAGCATTCATGATCCCATCAATTCGGACAATATCACCAACACCACTGGCAGAAATACAGCCCAAAACCAGGACAGACCCTCCAACATGTTTCACTGAACATGCCCCTCACGAAACGCGTATGTTTGTTGTTACTGTACTGTAACCTACGGAGTATGTCCGTTTGGTGCTTTTTTCTGCATGCCCTTTTTTGATTTTAATGCACTGTTTGTACCTGTGAAATAAACCCGCTTTTTGCATCTTATCTATTACTCCTTTGGATTTATTGGTGGATGGTTAGCCGGTCTCCTTTTTGTATGTTTCAAGTTTGCTGACGTCATTGGACCGAGACGTCTGGATCTGGCTCCTATCGGCATCCGTAGGAGTGTGAACAGTGCACACGCTGAAGACGCGCTGGACAGGATCGCTGAAGAAAGCAGCCCATCATACTGCCTGGGGGTAAGCACCGCTTGCTTTGTTTTTCTAGGTTTCACTGAAGGCCACAAGCACTCATTCTTCAATCTCTCTCCAACTCTTCCTCTCACATATTGTCCTTCTAGTCCTTTATTTTGTATTTGACTTCTCCTGATTCTTCAAAACTCTTTGTAACAGCTTGAATGCCACATCTTGAGTATCAAATTTGTTTGATTATTTCCCTTTGAGAGTGGCCTTCTTGATGCAAAAGTGTGATTTTATGTCTGTCAAATTCTGTGATCTTTGGCATTTTGAATGGAATGATGTGATTGAAAGTTGATCTTATTAGCATGTTTCCAATTAATTCAACTCATACCACATGTGTATGTTATGCTCAAGCATGTCTTGCACACACCTGGTGTAATAGACCTTTTTCACAGCAGTAATTTTCACATGAAATAGTAGGACAAATACAGGTGTTAGCAATGACATTATTTAGTTCAATTTAGTTTTACGAGAGCCGGGTTCCTGCTATTGCTCAAGTATAAGAGAAGGTCACACTAAATACTTGCCAATTTCGCCTATAGATGTGTTTTTTTCTGTTTTTTAATATTTCATGCAAATATCCTGTATTTTTAGGTTGTATTATAATAAAGAGACTGAGAAATAATTATTTATGGTCATTATACCATTGCTAAAACAAAAAATCTAACGGTGGCCTAAGGCTTTTGCCCAGTACTGTACATTGATCTCTTTATAAACTGAGAGTGGCACACATATGTCTCATATTATTGTCTCTCAGGGTTAAACACATAGTTATATGCAAGCAATAGTGCAATAAAAAATGCTTAAGCATTGTGTTTTCCCACCTTTATGTCTTTAAATACTAATGTAATTTGGAATGATAAAGTGTACAGGAAAACATGGCAGAGGTGGCAACCCTAACTCCAACAGTAACCAGAGTTTGCAATGTATAAACATTGGTAATTGTGTAATAGGTACCAGTAAAGCCATACAGATCTTTTTTTTCTCCAAAAAGAATGCCCATTAAAAAACATATAATATATATATATATATATATATATATATATATATATATATGTTTATGAGGTCCCTAGGCACTTATAAAAGGTCTTTAAAAGACCACGTGACTGCCAAGATCCCTTATTTTAAAACCCAGGTTCACCTCTTTAAAATAAAGTCCCTATATATGTTTTAATAATTAGGTGATTGCCATAGCGATAGTGATCACATGGCATTAATAAATGTACATTCATCTAAGTAGAGGCTCATGGGAGCCCCTGTGTGCACACATCAAAGTTATACCTAAAGGCTTTATTTATAGGATAACCCCTTCTTCTTTTAAGAATAGTGTTTAGAAAAACGAACACAAACACACAATTAATTTATTAAACTTTTACTGAATATATACATTTTGTCACACATTTTGATAATCTTATGCATCATTTTTATATATATATATATATATATATATATATATATATATATATATATATATATATATATATATATATATATACAGGGAGTGCAGAATTATTAGGCAAGTTGTATTTTTGAGGATTAATTTTATTATTGAACAACAACCATGTTCTCAATGAACCCAAAAAACTCATTAATATCAAAGCTGAATAGTTTTGGAAGTAGTTTTTAGTTTGTTTTTAGTTATAGCTATTTTAGGGGGATATCTGTGTGTGCAGGTGACTATTACTGTGCATAATTATTAGGCAACTTAACAAAAAACAAATATATACCCATTTCAATTATTTATTTTTACCAGTGAAACCAATATAACATCTCAACATTCATAAATATACATTTCTGACATTCAAAAACAAAACAAAAACAAATCAGTGACCAATATAGCCACCTTTCTTTGCAAGGACACTCAAAAGCCTGCCATCCATGGATTCTGTCAGTGTTTTGATCTGTTCACCATCAACACTGCGTGCAGCAGCAACCACAGCCTCCCAGACACTGTTCAGAGAGGTGTACTGTTTTCCCTCCTTGTAAATCTCACATTTGATGATGGACCACAGGTTCTCAAAGGGTTCAGATCAGGTGAACAAGGAGGCCATGTCATTAGATTTTCTTCTTTTATACCCTTTCTTGCCAGTCACGCTGTGGAGTACTTGGACGCGTGTGATGGAGCATTGTCCTGCATGAAAATCATGTTTTTCTTGAAGGATGCAGACTTCTTCCTGTACCACTGCTTGAAGAAGGTGTCTTCCAGAAACTGGCAGTAGGACTGGGAGTTGAGCTTGACTCCATCCTCAACCCGAAAAGGCTCCACAAGCTCATCTTTGATGATACCAGCCCAAACCAGTACTCCACCTCCACCTTGCTGGCGTCTGAGTCGGACTGGAGCTCTCTGCCCTTTACCAATCCAGCCACGGGCCCATCCATCTGGCCCATCAAGACTCACTCTCATTTCATCAGTCCATAAAACCTTAGAAAAATCAGTCTTGAGATATTTCTTGGCCCAGTCTTGACGTTTCAGCTTGTGTGTCTTGTTCAGTGGTGGTCGTCTTTCAGCCTTTCTTACCTTGGCCATGTCTCTGAGTATTGCACACCTTGTGCTTTTGGGCACTCCAGTGATGTTGCAGCTCTGAAATATGGCCAAACTGGTGGCAAGTGGCATCTTGGCAGCTGCACGCTTGACTTTTCTCAGTTCATGGGCAGTTATTTTGCGCCTTGGTTTTTCCACACGCTTCTTGCGACCCTGTTGACTATTTTGAATGAAACGCTTGATTGTTCGATGATCACGCTTCAGAAGCTTTGCAATTTTAAGATATATATATATATATATACAGGGAGTGCAGAATTATTAGGCAAATGAGTATTTTGACCACATCATCCTCTTTATGCATGTTGTCTTACTCCAAGCTGTATAGGCTCGAAAGCCTACTACCAATTAAGCATATTAGGTGATGTGCATCTCTGTAATGAGAAGGGGTGTGGACTAATGACATCAACACCCTATATCAGGTGTGCATAATTATTAGGCAACTTCCTTTCCTTTGGCAAGATGGGTCAAAAGAAGGACTTGACAGGCTCATAAAAGTCAAAAATAGTGAGATATCTTGCAGAGGGATGCAGCACTCTTAAAATTGCAAAGCTTCTGAAGCGTGATCATCGAACAATCAAGCGTTTCATTCAAAAGGATGGAGTCAAGCTCAACTCCCAGTCCTACTGCCAGTTTCTGGAAGACACCTTCTTCAAGCAGTGGTACAGGAAGAAGTCTGCATCCTTCAAGAAAAAACATGATTTTCATGCAGGACAATGCTCCATCACACGCGTCCAAGTACTCCACAGCGTGGCTGGCAAGAAAGGGTATAAAAGAAGAAAATCTAATGACATGGCCTCCTTGTTCACCTCATCTGAACCCCATTGAGAACCTGTGGTCCATCATCAAATGTGAGATTTACAAGGAGGGAAAACAGTACACCTCTCTGAACAGTGTCTGGGAGGCTGTGGTTGCTGCTGCACGCAATGTTGATGGTGAACAGATCAAAACACTGACAGAATCCATGGATGGCAGGCTTTTGAGTGTCCTTGCAAAGAAAGGTGGCTATATTGGTCACTGATTTGTTTTTGTTTTGTTTTTGAATGTCAGAAATGTATATTTGTGAATGTTGAGATGTTATATTGGTTTCACTGGTAAAAATAAATAATTGAAATGGGTATATATTTGTTTTTTGTTAAGTTGCCTAATAATTATGCACAGTAATAGTCACCTGCACACACAGATATCCCCCTAAAATAGATATAACTAAAAACAAACTAAAAACTACTTCCAAAACTATTCAGCTTTGATATTAATGAGTTTTTTGGGTTCATTGAGAACATGGTTGTTGTTCAATAATAAAATTAATCCTCAAAAATACAACTTGCCTAATAATTCTGCACTCCCTGTATGTATATATATATATATATATATATATATATATATATATATATATATATATATATATATATATATATATAAAATGGTATAGATTGGATCTGCTGGATCTGCCTTCTGAAAATATTTTTTAAAGTAGAGCTTTCATATGAGCAGCATCTAAAAATCCGAAACAGTTCTGTACAGGGGTGGAAATGGTTTAGCAGTTAAGGGGTTGAGTTAATAAACTATAAAAACATATTTATTAATAACCTCTCCTGGAACATGGGCATAATTCCCATGTTAAGTCTATTGAATGCCTTCTTGTCAGGATTTCAAATTCAAACCTATTCCAATGCATTTGAATACCTCAATATAATATTATACATTTATCACTAGGTGTTCAGGAATAATTTTTGTGCCCCTAATATAAGATTACCTTATTGCTGCTTTAAAGAGACATTAAACTCTTTGAGATGGTAATATACAATAAATCATGTATATAAAAAAATATATATACTTTCATGATTTATTTTGTCCCTTTTTCCTGTAAGTCCATTCTGAAACTGTGAGAATTTCAGTTCCTGTTAGAAATAGAAGTGCAGAACACTGTTATATTATACACAGTCATTGGCTGAACACTCTAGTGACCTATTTATAACTGTTCCTAATTGGCCACTGCAAAGAAAGTAACTTATGTTACAGCATGGCATTGGTTTTAGACATTAAAACTTTACACTTATGTTGTCAATATTTAAACAGCTAATAGAACTTTAAAAATACATCTACATTTTATTCACAAACTAATATTTTCATTGAATGCATCATTCTATCTAGCATTTATTGAAGGCCAGATTACGAGTAGAGCGCTAACATTTGCGCACAAAGCGTTATCAGGTTTTCGTGTTCGTTTGCTCTCATATTACAAGTTGAAAATAAATGATAACGCACAAGCGCAATCGCAATTTACACTAGAATGAATACCTCAACCTCAGAGCTCCGGTTCAAGAGACAGTCTACACCAGAATTTTATGTTTTAAAATATAGATATTCCCTTTATTACCAATTCCCTAGTTTTGCATAACCAACACAGTTATATTAATACACTTTGTACCTCTGTGATTATCTTGTATCTAAGCCTCTGCAAACTGCCCCCTTATTTTAGTTCTTTTGACAGACTTGCATTTTAGCCGATGAGTGCTGGCTTGTAGGTAACTCTATATGCATGAGCACAGTGTTATCTATATGACACACATGAACTTACAACCTCTAGTGGTGAAAAACTGTCAGCCCTGGGTGTTCACTGGCACTCACAGAAAGCTGTGCTGTCCCCAGAGTCACAGGCAGTTAACCCCAGACAGGTCTGGGTGCAAGAACCATAGGGAAAATTACAAAACAAATTAATACAACACACAGAGAAAGTCCAGCACTCACTTACAAGCTCTCAGCTAAGATTAAAAGCAAAAAATGGAAGGGTTAGTAACCACATTTGGCTGAATGGGACAAGCCCAAGTATCATGTCAAGGTCCCTTCCAAAAACCTGGGACCCTAAAATAGCCACACAATGCAAGCTCACAATCCAAGAAACTTGGAACAAGTGAAGGGTGCACAGGCTTATGTAATCACCCCAGACATATACAAAACACAAAAGGGGACTGCACTCTCAGACCGGACTGGGTACACATCCCATGACACAGTTTTCTCTGAGTGTCAGTGAGCATTTAATCTTAGCTGAGAGCTTGTAAGTGAGTGCAGGGTTTTCTCTGTGTGTTGTATTAATTTGTTTTGTAATTTCCACTATGGTTCTTGCACCCAGACCGGTCTGGGGTTAACTGCCTGTGACTCTGGGGACAGCAGAGCTTTCTGTGAGTGTCAGTGAGCACCCAGGGCTGAGCATGTTGCAGGGTCATTGGATGTGTACCCGGTCTGGTCGAGGAGTGAAGTCCCCTTCCGTGTTTCGTATATTACTGGGGTGATTACATAAGCCTGTTCACCCTTCCCTTGCTCCCAGTTTGTTTGGATTTGAGAGCTTGCATTGTGTGGCTGTTTTAGGGTCCCAGGTTTTGGAAAGGACCTTGATGTGGTACCTGGGCTTGTCCCATTTGGCCAGATGCATTAACTAACCTTTCCATTTTTGCTTTTAAATCTTAGCTGTGAGCTTGCTAGCGAGTGCAGGGTTTTCTCTGTGTGTTATATTAATTTGTTTTGTCATTTCCCCTATGGTTCTTGCACCCAGACCGGTCTGGGGTTAACTGCCTGTGACTCTGGTGACAGCACAGCTTCTTGTGAGTGCCACTGAGCACCCAGGGCTAAGCATGTTACAGGATCATCGGATGTATACCCGGTCCGGTCTAGGAGTGAAGTCCCCTTCCATGTTTTGCATATTACTGGGGTGATTACATAAGCCTGTGCACCCTTCTCTTGTTCCCAGTTTGTTTGGATTTGAGAGCTTGCATTGTGTGGCTTTTTTAGGGTCCCAGGTTTTGGAAAGGACCTTGATGTGGTACCTGGGCTTATCCCATTTGGCCAGATGCAGTAACTAGGGCCTGCATCACATCCCATGACCCTGCAACATGCTCAGCCCTGGGTGCTCAGTGGCACTCACAAGAAGTTGTGCTGTCACCAGAGTCACAGGCAGTTAACCCCAGACCGGTCTGTGTGCAAGAACCATAGGGTAAATTACAAAACAAATGAATTGGCTTTTTTAGGGTTACAGGTTTTGGAAAGGACCTTGACGTGATACCTGGGCTTGTCCCATTTGGCCAGATGCGGTAACTAACCTTTCCATTTTTGCTTTTAAATCTTAGCTGTGAGCTTGCTAGCGAGTGCAGGGTTTTCTCTGTGTGTTGTATTAATTTATTTTGTAATTTCCCCTGTGGTTCTTGCACCCAGACCGGTCTGGGGTTAACTGCCTGTGACTCTGGTGACAGCACAGCTTCTTGTGAGTGCCACTGAGCACCCATGTTGCAGGATCATGGGATGTATACCCAGAGTGAAGTACCCTTCCGTGTTTTACATATATATATATATATATATATATATATATATATATATATATATATACAGTATATATATATATATATATATATATATATATATATATATATATATGTATATATATCCAGACTATATCCCAGAGCTGGCCGGAATCCCCAGAATATACAGCAGGCCTACACATGTAAGTGGCAAAAAATCTGCCTTTTATTAGACAAAAATACGAATTGGCCTGTTGACAAATGTTTCAGCTCACACAAGAGCTTTCCTCAGTGGAGGCCCAAATAGACATAAAGTTCATAGAAATAAAACATCTTTATACACCCTTATAAAGCACAAATTACACCCACCTTTGTGAATCAATCTCCAGAGCAAACACATTTTTTGCACTGTGTCTATAGGCCACGCCCATCACTAGCTGTGCCTATTATTGAAGTCATCAGCATCAGACACAGTTACCAAGGCAACCTGTAAATACCACTGGACACCAATGATCCATACACAATCGTCATGAAGACACGTCCACCGTAGTGTGTACAGCTATCAGTCATAACTCTTATCTGATCAGCCCACAGTATTATGTACAGGATTACGTAGGCAAACAGTATTAATATGAAATGAGATTTCTGAAGACAGAGTCGGAGTAACATATAAACCTACATATTGTTTACTTATATACAAACAAGATGCATTAGGGTTATGGCATTCGAGCGTTCTAGCTAGATAGTGATGCAATGCATAAGCACATATAACAGACTCTCTTGATATTACCCTAAACAAATATTGTGCAATATACTTATAATTCTAGCATCACATTTTTCTTTGAATGATTGGGACAGTGTGATGAGGTGTTTGTCACGGTCCTTGGCCACCAGATATCATATAATTTGCTCAGACACCAAGGACCGTGACAAACACCTCATCACACTGTTTCAATCATTCAGAGAAAAAGTTACAAAACATGGGTTATAAACAAACAAATAAACTCTGCCCTCAATACCCCACGTGAACACTTGTTACAATACAGGGAGAAGAAAAACATATTGCGTATCCCACAAGTAGTCAAATATAACCCTGCTGTAGCAGGAATACGAAAAATCATAAAAGACATACAGTCACTACTCTTATAGGATCCCACACTCAAAACAATCTTTCCAAACGCCCTTATCCTAGCACTCAGACAACCACCCAACCTAAAACAGAAACTGGTCCACAGAAAGCTACCCCTTGTTAAAAAGAACACTCAGAATGGAACCAAGTGCTGCAACAAAGCTCTGCAAACTATGTCAACACATTTGTGTAAGCAGCACAGCTAATCACAAAAGTAAATCCTATAAAATTAAAGGGGCATATTCATGTATATATGCAAATGTAGTATACATGATTCATTGCACTGCATGTGAAGTGGGATGTTATATTGGAGAAAGAAGCCAAAAACTGCACCTTCGGATGAACTTACACAGACACTCAATCAAAAACCACTGTGAAAAAAAATACTGTACCCCTGTTGCTCACCATTTCACCCAACCTGACCACTCCATCCAAAACCTCAAAATCAAGATTCTCAGAGGCAACTTCAAAAACACCATGGAAAGAAAAACCTTTGAAATGATAATGATAATGCACTTCAACTTGCTAAATTCTGGACTAAATGTGGTTTCCGGTTTCTTAACCTATTATCAAACATTTTTGTAATGTACTTTTATATACTGTAGTCAATTACATTGTATATTCCACACTCTCTTTTCATAGGTACGCCTATGTCCACACTTTTGTCATTATTATTATTTCCTTTTTTTACTTTCTTTCCTTTCTCCTTTTTTGACTATTTTATATTTCCCTGTATACCTAATGTCACATATTTATACATATTGATTCTACAGAGAGTGCAGAATTATTAGGCAAGTTGTATTTTTGAGGATTAATTTTATTATTGAACAACAACCATGTTCTCAATGAACCCAAAAAACTCATTAATATCAAAGCTGAATAGTTTTGGAAGTAGTTTTTAGTTTGTTTTTAGTTATAGCTATTTTAGGGGGATATCTGTGTGTGCAGGGGACTATTACTGTGCATAATTATTAGGCAACTTAACAAAAAACAAATATATACCCATTTCAATTATTTATTTTTACCAGTGAAACCAATATAACATCTCAACATTCACAAATATACATTTCTGACATTCAAAAACAAAACAAAAACAAATCAGTGACCAATATAGCCACCTTTCTTTGCAAGGACACTCAAAAGCCTGCCATCCATGGATTCTGTCAGTGTTTTGATCTGTTCACCATCAACATTGCGTGCAGCAGCAACCACAGCCTCCCAGATACTGTTCAGAGAGGTGTGCTGTTTTCCCTCCTTGTAAATCTCACATTTGATGATGGACCACAGGTTCTCAATGGGGTTCAGATGAGGTGAACAAGGAGGCCATGTCATTAGATTTTCTTCTTTTATACCCTTTCTTGCCAGCCACGCTATGGAGTACTTGGACGCGTGTGATGGAGCATTGTCCTGCATAAAAATCATGTTTTTCTTGAAGGATGCAGACTTCTTCCTGTACCACTGCTTGAAGAAGGTGTCTTCCAGAAACTGGCAGTAGGACTGGGAGTTGAGCTTGACTCCATCCTCAACCCGAAAAGGCCCCACAAGCTCATCTTTGATGATACCAGCCCAAACCAGTACTCCACCTCCATCTTGCTGGCGTCTGAGTCGGACTGGAGCTCTCTGCCCTTTACCAATCCAGCCACGGGCCCATCCATCTGGCCCATCAAGACACACTCTCATTTCATCAGTCCATAAAACCTTAGAAAAATGAGTCTTGAGATATTTCTTGGCCCAGTCTTGACGTTTCAGCTTGTGTGTCTTGTTCAGTGGTGGTCGTCTTTCAGCCTTTCTTACCTTGGCCATGTCTCTGAGTATTGCACACCTTGTGCTTTTGGGCACTCCAGTGATGTTGCAGCTCTGAAATATGGCCAAACTGGTGGCAAGTGGCATCTTGGCAGCTGCACGCTTGACTTTTCTCAGTTCATGGGCAGTTATTTTGCGCCTTGGTTTTTCCACACGCTTCTTGCGACCCTGTTGACTATTTTGAATGAAGCGCTTGATTGTTCGATGATCACGCTTCAGAAGCTTTGCAATTTTAAGAGTGCTGCATCCCTCTGCAAGATATCTCACTATTTTTGACTTTTCTGAGCCTGTCAAGTCCTTCTTTTGACCCATCTTGCCAAAGGAAAGGAAGTTGCCTAATAATTATGCACACCTGATATAGGGTGTTGATGTCATTAGACCACACCCCTTCTCATTACAGAGATGCACATCACCTAATATGCTTAATTGGTAGTAGGCTTTCAAGCCTATACAGCTTGGAGTAAGACAACATGCATAAAGAGGATGATGTGGTCAAAATACTAATTTGCCTAATAATTCTGCACTCCCTGTATGTTGATATAACTTTATGTCAGTATATGCTTTGTGTATAACCATATATTCCCCCTGTCTGTTATCTTTTTCTGACACTGTCAACCTCTGTCTCCTAAACCCGCATCATGATTTTTACGACACCCCCTCCTCCCCCTGCATTCAGACCTCTGTAACACTTTGTCTTTTTAGCCATCCTATGTTTTAAGATATAATCTGTAAATTCCATCAAATTGGTCACTATTGCTTCAGACTTGAAAAAGGAAGACATTCTTCTGAAAGCTTCATTGCTCAATGCAATACTCTTGTTTTATATATATATATATATATATATATATATATATATATATATATATATATATGTATGTATATAGTGCATTGGACCCCTGTGTCATATTAAGTAGATGATAACATGTGAAATTATATTTATTCAATACTCATATTTAATGAATGTTTTAACTTAGTATTAATTGTAAATATTTTACATTCCATTGTTCTTCACATAAGGGAAAATGTTCTAAGTATTTATATAAAGATATTTATATATATATATAATATTCATAATTTTATGTTGGGTTAGTGCACTTGAGAATATGTGTTCGGGTTAGTGCGAGAGTGGTTTTTTTTTCTACTTTTTTTCTCTCCATTAAATTCTATGAGGGAATAGGTTATTGTGCATGCAATAGTCTAACTGCGTCTTTTTGTTCATCGGGTTAGCTCAAGAGCCATAACTTTTTACTTTTAACTCATAATACCAGCACAACCCAACAATTAGCGCTCTAGCAAAAGTGCTAAATACCGCTACCCTCGTAATCTAGCCCTTAGTGTTTAAAGGGACATAAAACAAGTTGGGATAAAGACAAAATATAATAATTTGTACTTTAATTATTTTACCTGCAAATGTTTTACTGAAGTGCTTCACCATTAACCCTTTCTTCTTAGTTTCTGAATTGTAAACCTCTAACTCCCCCCACACATTTCCTCATATGGTTGTATCTACATCTATTGTTGTTTTTGGTAGAATGCAAAAATGCATAGGGATTATCTACTGGAGCATGCTTAGAAGCTGTGAACTTAGTTGAAATACAACACCTGTGTCTAAACACTGATAAGGGGGGGGGGGGTGGAGTTGGCTTCTCCAGGCAGCTTAGCTAATAATTAGTTGTAATTCATTTTGCTTATTTTTGAAAATTATTTTAAAATGCTTGCCAGCAATTTTTAAACAATTTTTTTATGCAAACAATTTTTAATTAATTATCCCTTTTAGGATATGCACAGATCTCAACCAGTTTTATGTCCCTTTAATGTTCCATTAAGGGAGAACACATAGAAAATTTGTGTCAGGAGCTGTTTAATGGAATATTTTGTTTAATGTATTTTAGGTATGTGCCCCTCATTTAAAGAGGCAATATGGCAACCCTACCCATGATTGCTGTAGCATGTACCATACTAACAACTAGTGCACACAAAAATATGAATTATTGACTTGTAATAGCAAATGCTAATATTCAACTTTTAAACTATGAAACCTGTACACAATTAACATGTGATAATATAAATAAGTGTGTGAAGCAGTGCATAGAGGTATAAAAACATGAATTAACATTCATTTTATACATTTTAACCCCCTCTTGTCATATAACAGCCTTTAAAGCAGATGAATGTGGATTGTGATTGGCTCTACTGAGAGCTGCACCACAATTAAAAAAAATATCCTTGGGTGGGAGTAGCAGCCAGAATTGTAAGCATAACAGCAACTAATCGGTATTAATATGTAAAAAATCAATACAATTTGAAAGCTTTTATTGATAGCATTGTGTACTAATTAATGCATTTATTTATATGCATATATTTTAAAATGTATGTTTACTGTCCCTTTAAAGGGCCATAATAGTCGTAAACATGTTATGCTTAAGTGTTTAAACACACAGTAGAAATGCTGCTCGGAAAAGAGGTGCTACACAGGTCCCAAACTCCATTTCTAGATATGCAGCTAGCAATGCTGATTGGATCAGCTGTGTTTTTTGCTTTGGACACAATGTAGTGTAGGGTCGATAGACTTACAATTGCATGCTCTAACAAATTAGAGAAAGTCTTTTTTCAACTATTATGGCCCTAAATTACAAAAAAGAATCGTTTAAAGGGACACTGTACACAATTTTTTTCTTTTGTGATTCATATAGAGCATGACATTTTAAGCAATTTTCTAATTGACTCCTATTATCAAATTGTCTTCATTCTCTTGGTATCTTTATTTGAAATGCGAGAATGTAAGTTTAGATGCCGGCCCATTTTTGGTTAAAAAACTGGGTTGTTCTTGCTCATTGGTGGATAAATTCACCCAAAAATAAACAAGTGCTTTCCATGGTTCTCAACCAAAAAATAGCTTAAATGCCTTCTTTTTCAATTAAAGAAAGCAAGAGAACGAAGAAAAATTGATTATAGGAGTAAATGGGATCAAATATGGCCCCATCCTATGCGAATCTATTTGTGGAAGGATTTGAGATAGACAAGAACAGTATCTTCAGAAACCAGAAGATAATCCTGTACACAAGGTATATTGACGACATCTTTATTTTATCGAGAGGGAGTCCAGAATCACTTCAAGAATGGGCTAATGAACTTAACGAGCAGCATCAGTCATTAAAATTCAAATTAAATTGGAGTGAGAAAGAAATACGATTCCTGGACCTAAAGATCTATAAAGAAAACACATTGCAGACAACCCTCTATAAGAAGCCCACAGATAGAAATTCACTGCTGGAAGCTTCAAGCTGACACCCTCTAGTTTTGAAGAAAGCACTCCCGAAGTCGCAGTTTATTAGAGTGACAAGAAATAACACCAAAAAAGACACTGCACAGATATAGCAAGAAGAGATGCAAAAAGGCAGGGATGGCAAAACAGAAGAACAAGGAGTTAACAGAACCAAACAAAAAGAGGCTGACATTCACTACAACATATACAGCAGACAAGAATGAGTTTAATCACATCTTGAAGCGCAATTGGGAAATACTACAAAGTGACGACATGTTACCCTTCAAAAATATGGAGGTATTATGGATTGGGTACAGAAAAGGGAAATCACTCAAAGATAGCCTTCAGATGACAGACCCAGTGCACTGCTACTCAAAAAAACTGGTTGAATAAGCAAACGACTAAACCGGGTTGCTACAGATGTAGCGGCTGTACAACATGTAACGGATTACAGGTGGGTAGATATTTAAATCACCCCAGGCACAAGAAGAAGTATTACCTTAAACACAGGGTCACCTGCACCACCCCATACATCGTATACCTGCTTTACTGCCCGTGTAGTTAGTTTTACATGAGTAAAACCTGTGATGACTTAAGAACAAAGATGGCCAACCATCAGAGTGCCATACGACAAGCATTACGTATAGGAGACTCTAACCAACCGGTAGCATTACATTTCCTAGAATGAGGTCACAACGTATCAGACTTACGATATCATATTATAGACTGCCTTTGATGAGACGTAGCCTTGAGGAAGGCGACACCATGCCAGCTGACGTCCACCATAAGAAAATGCCATAAGTAGTTGTGTCTCAGGGTCCAATGGGACCGAGAAAAATGCGTTAGATAAATCAATCACTGTAAATGTACGGGCATCATGTGGAATGGCCGTGAGTAATGTTGTAACATCAAGGACAATAGGTGCAATAGTTACTACTATTTTATTAATGGCCCTTAAATCTTGGACCAGTCTATATTCATTATCTTTCTTTGGGACTGGATTTATTGGGGTATTATAGGGTGAAACCACTGGACGAAGAATTCCTTTATCAAGGAACTTTTCTATCATGGGTTTAATACCCTCTATCTTTTCCCTTGATAATGGGTATTGCTTTATGTAGTAGACAAAAAAAGACAGAGCCTCATAGTGCAGACAAACTTCAAAAGTGAATATCAAACTGGAAAGGTGAATGAAAATGTACTCACAAAGGAACTGGCACTCTTATAGAAAGAAGTGCGAATATGCAGGCTGACCTTTTACAGCAGTCAGTACGCTGAGTGATAGATCCTCCAGGGGGTCAGTGATGCAGCTTTATGTAAACTGGAGTGGCATCGGGTTTTAACCTAGCTTTATATGGAATACATTTAATCAACCCGACATCTAACTTAGAGGAAGCCCACACTGAAGATGGGATTTCACTCAATAAGTCATTGTAAAAACTCCAATTAGTGGATCCCATTCTTACATCTAACCCACCCGTTTTAGTAACATTTACATTTACTCCCAGGGGACCCATAAGATCCAGACCCAAAAGGTTCAAAGGACACCCAGTTATTATGCGAAATGGGTGAAATATATATTGGCCAGTACTAGGTACCCTAACTTCAAGTAGTGGTGTGATACGAGTCTGAGTCAGCACTCCATTAATCCGTAAAGAAGGTTCCGTTTCTCCAGTAGTGCCCCCATACATATCCGAGCATAAAGCGGAGCATGTTGCTCCGGTGTCTACCAGAAATGGAAGGGGTTGACCCTCCACCTCTAGGACCACATATGGTTGCTCGCGATAAGTTGTGGACTCGACCGGAAAAACTGGAGTGCTACCACATGGGCAGCCTTATGGCCATTGTATGTTATGTTTGGGTGCGTCTGTGGGTGCAGGTAATGGGGCAATGCAAGGCTGTCTGTTCTATTGTTGGGGGTTGTAAGGGGGCCCTGAATTACTGGGGGGGTTTGGGCCTTCATTTTTCCAGTAACCCTGTTCCCCACAATTAAAACATTGTGTTCTATTTGAAGGATAATTACCCCGTCCACGTCCCCTTCCTCGAACTCTTCCTCTCCCATACATTCTATAACCTCCTGTATTATCTCTTTCTCTGGCTTGGAAAGGGTCACAGTGCTGCAACCCTTGCTTTTGATAAAAAGCAACATTTTTTCCCTCCAGTTTCTTTATGTCAAAACAGCCTGCACCCTCCTTTTCATGAATTCTTTTCAAGAATTCACCGGGTTTTAACTCCGGCCATTCAGAGACACGCTGTTTTACCAACAAAGAAAGTTGAGGCTGCATGTTACCTATGCAAGTCTGGACTTTCAACGAGCCCATTGCATTGTCTGACTCCATTCCAGCCTCTTCCTTCCAGCATTTATAAAAGCGTTTAACAAACTCAACCAATGTTTCTTTTTGACCCTGTTTGCAACTCAATGCAATCGACATACTTTGCTTATCTTTCCATACTCTATGCATTTCTACAGACAATTCTTCCCACATAGCTGCTCTATCCACTGGTCTATTCAATGAATACCTTGTAGAGGTATCAATGTCAATTTCGCTAATAGTTTTAACCCTGTCCCAATCCCATCCTGATTCAGTGTCCTGGTCTAATAGTGTGTCTATAATAATACGTATGTCTGTCTGTGTCATGTTCTGTCCTTCTAACATGCGCTTTAAATATTGAATGCAGGCAGAGGGTGCTGTCGGGGATTCGGTGCCCCCTTAGTAATTTCGCGCAACTCACTAGGTGTCAAAGATCTAATTATGAGCTGATTACCTACGGTAAGAAAAGGCATTTGAAACAGTAAATCCTCATCTTCCTCCTCTCTTTTAACATCCCCTCTCTGAACTTCAAATCTCTTAAACCCTGCTGCTTGTGCTCTAGTTAAAGGCATCAAAAGGGGTGATATAGCAGGGATAGCAGTGTGGGGCATGGGTGGTGGGGAAAGAAGTAAGTTAGAGAAAAGGGGAGAAGAAGTCCTTGAAACAGAGGGTAGGGGTGGGTAAAGGTCTGGGGTATAGGAGTTAGAGGGTGGTGTTAGCGGTGTAGAGAGATGATATGGAAGCGTATCAGGGGTAGTAGAGGTGGACGAAGAAGCAGAAACTACTGAGGTGTGTAAATTATTTTGCCTTGGTAGGAGAGATGCCACGTCAATAGTCTGCAGCTCATCATCTGAGAGGGTTCCTAAACTAGGGTATAACTTATTATACGATGGTAATGGAGGATTTGACTGGGATGGGGCTGAGGGACGTACATACACTATTTGTCTATGATTTTTCTTATTCCCTTTTTTATCCTCTTTAGCGTTAGTGTATTGCCAATGTGGGGCAACAACCAATTCTCTCCACCCTTACTCATATATTCCATATTCCAATCGGGATCTCCCTTATACCAAGGAAAAGCCTTTTCATCACCTAGATACAACCCTTTTATCATATTCATATGAAATTTATCATTATCCCCATCTCTAGGGAAAGGATCGGAGCTTCTCATAGCCTCCGTCCAGCCTACTATTTGATCCAACCAGGGTACGACATACGCGTACCCTTTTGGTGATACCCTCCCCACATAATCTCTACAAGTCTCCCCGGGACTAGGTGATGGAAAGTTTTTAGACTGAGATCTGCCCATTCTCAACTCGTGACTTATCAACTCTTATCGTATAGGTATCAACAGTCTCATACAAAGCAATACCAAATACCAACAAGGCTAGTAATCTATCCTTTTGCAAAAAACCCGTACTATTTTACCTCGGCTGTATGGAATCCGTGAAGGTCTCCGTCAATACTGTAACTAAATATTGTGCTTAACGCTTAATTTGTGCAAAAGGGTAAATTTTATAATGGTTCATCTATCTTCCGTTCAGTAACCACCATGCTCTAGATAAATCTGTGCGTCTTGAAACGTCACGGAAGATGTCATAACTTTATTCTATATATCTTATATATAACAGATTAGTACAAAACAACTTTATGAAAAAGAAAACAGTAAATGTTATGTATACATTATTAGAGATATGCATATAAGCACTACATCAATCACGCAGCTTAATACACATAAAAGAATGATACACCACATATACACAAAAAGCCTGAAATCCGGTAAACAGCCTCTCAGTCAGTAATCATTATTTCCCTTTTAGTTTCTCCCTAAGAAACTTTTTAATCCTTAAACCTCTCTTTGTTTTTTTTTGTTTTTTGTTTTTTAAAAACAAACAAACACAAGTCTACCTTAGACTATAATACCCAAATTATTTTACCCCTAATGTTATTAGGTAAGATAGGATATTTTTGTGGATCCCAAAATAAGTGAATGGTTTATATATAAAAAAATAATAACACCAATTCGACTTACCTTCCGGGATCTCGTTTATCCTATCCAACCGCTGCCACAAAGTTCCAGGGGTTAAATCCCTGACTGAGAGTGACTGATACCTTTTCTCACAGAGCTCTGGAGAATCCCCAAGAACTGACACAGACAAAATATGGATTCTTGGCAATTCTGATTTATTTATAGCAATGCATGGGTTATATAGTCTTTTACAGAAAAAGCAGAAATTACTTATGATTTTTCCATATATGGTTGTATCACATTCCGGATATAATCATGTGAGTTTAACAGTAAACATATAATATCATTGTCAGCAGTAAATTATTATTGTCCTCAGTACCTGACTTATTAGTAGCAATATGTTGTTGCCAACGGAAAAGACTATTTAGCAATACATATTATTTAGCAATACATATTATTTAGCAATACATATGCAAACAAATACAAAGGTCCTGATACTGGAAAGTTACAGTAACATTGAAAACAAGACAATATGGAATTTGCAACAATATATGAACCATATAATAGTATATATAAAATATAGAAATAAGGCACAGTATAGGGCCTAAAGAATATACATCCCTTCACCATGTACCTACACTCAGCCATGGAGGAGATAGGAATAGGAAACTCCTACAGAAAGAAACAATATGGACTTTTGAATTGGACACTATTACCCCAAAGGACCTTTTAGTATACAAAACTGGAATGGCATAGTTTCCTTTAAAGCTCCATTTGGATAATATAGCCTAACTGTTGCTCTGATAGTGGCAGGTTCTCCTTCTCTCTCTCTTTCTTTCTTTCTTTCTTTCTTTTTTCTCCCTTTCTTTCTCTTTTTCTTTTTCTTTGTCTCTTCCATCCCCTTACCTTTTTCTTTTCATTGCTTTTTCTATTTTTTTCTTCTTACATTTCCATTTCCTATTTTCTTCCTAGTCTCACCTTTCTCTATAAATGCCGTAAATTTTGTGTATTTTCTGTATTTTTTTTATATATGTCTCTTGTCGTAATATTATCAGCATAGTTATTAGCATTCATTGCTTAACATAATCATTAGCGAATAGATGGCATAACTGTTCTGCAAGTAATTAGTTGATCTTTTGTATGGTTTGCAGATATTTTTAACATTGTTTAGTATTTACTTATTTAAAGGACGGTCTAGTCAATTAGTTGTAGTGCATACTGATAGTATTTAGTAGTTTTCTTATAAGTAAAGTTTTGTAGCACAGGTGTTAGTTATGTCTAAAATTACATGATAATGGTTATTGACAAATGCTGGCAGGTTGCTAGGCAACTGACGCTGTCTGATGACACGCGCACCGGGCCACGCACCTGCTGGACTTCACATGTGGGTTGATTGTTAATGAGGTAAGAGGGAATTTAAATCCTTGCTTAAGGTTTAGTTAAATTGATTGTCTGAAGACGGGGAGTGTTTCCAAGAAACGTTACACATAAGGGAATAAAGTGTTTTCACCCCTTGTTAAATCCGGTGAGTGCCTTCTATTTTTTGTTATATTTGCATGTTTGTAGTGCACCCCGGTACAATAACGGTCGCCGAGAGTGCTAGGCCATACTGAACTTATATATATATATATATATATATATATATATATATATATATATATATATATATATATTAGGGTTGCACCGATACCATTTTTTTAAGACCGAGTACAAGTACCGATACTTTTTTTCAAGTACTCACCGATACCAAGTACCGATACTTTTCTATTGTCATGTGACAGTTTCCCAAGCACATTACAACAGAGTCAGACTAACTAATGTTTTAAGATAGCTTCTTTATAAGTATGAAGAACTGTAACTCAAAATACATTATGAAATATATAAAAAAGGCAGCTTTATTGGCCTGTTGTAACAACTCAAGTAAATTTCACAAAACATGTTAAATAAAACATAAAAATAAATATATAACAAGCCCCCACTGATTCTAATAAAATAAAACACAAATACTACCTTATTTACTGCACGTAATTAAACTTCGTATTCTAAAATATTTAAGCATTCAACAAGCGTACGATCACTGGAAAATAGGTTTGTTGTATGTGGTTGTGCAATAAAGCTACTTTTTTTTTTTAATGTGACTTTAGTGGGAAGCTACATTAATGATAAGTCTCTATCTTATTTAGGGTTTCAAGGTGTCCAATATATAACTGTGAGGGGGGGGGGGTAGCTAGGGTTGCCACCTGTCCTTTAAAATATAGAACACTAGTTATAAGTTACACATGCTGAAGGTTGTGCAGGAATGAATATGAATAGTGCTGTCCAGAAACACAATACATTTTCCTCCCTGCACACCCTGCAGCATGTGTAACTCATAAGTGTCCAGGAAAACATGGCTGAGGTGGCAACACTAGGGGTAGCGGCGGCGCAGTAGCAGGTGGAGCCACCTCCCTGAAATGAGCTTTTGCAGGTTGGAATGTCTGTGATGGGCACAGCATTCTTCAAGAAGATATAAAACATGCACAGTAATGCACTGGGAAGGAGCACAAACAAATCACCAGACTATATTAGAAGAATGGCCAAGCCACAGCCTTTTGTTATATACTTTTTTTTTTAACTTTCATCCATTCTCTGTTCAAATCTTACTACACTACTTGTGTAAATGGAATGGTGTTCCTCAATCTACAGCACTTAATCAACCCCTGCACTAGTATAAGCTAAATTATATGGAACTGATCACTTGATATTTGTGTTTTAACTTAAAACACAAATATAAAGGGATCAGTTCCATATAATTTAGCTTATACTAGTGCAGGGGTTGATGAAGTGCTGTAGATTGAGGAACACCCTTCCATTTACACAAGTAGTGTAGTAGAAATATATTTTTGCAGACTCACTTCTTTTGCAAATCACAGCATCAGCACTGAGCACCAAGCAGCTCCTTTCCACCTCTGAGCTACATGCTAGGGGTAGAACTCACTCATTGTCCTCCAAGACAGCTCCATGTAATACACACACAAATACAGTTAACCAAATAGCTGCCAGAAAAGCTGCTATGCACTGTAAAGTGTAAAGCAATTCACTGCAGTCCTCTGGTGGTCAATGGGTTAACAATTGGATTATTTGAAACTGTCTTGGAGGACAATGAGTTCTACCCCTAGCATGTGGTGCAGATGAGAGGAGAAAGTTATTTTCTATTGTGGCAAATGTCTAAAAAAGAAGTTTAATAGTCAACTCCTTGTCTAACTAGAAGAAATGCCTGGCCACTTTTGTATCAGCTAATCAGACCAGTCAGTGAGACATTTGGATGGGAACATTGGGGGGGAAAACATTATGCAGTGGGACACATTGGGGCATCTACCTTGAAATCCTAAACAGCTAGCAGGCAGCAGCACTGTGTCCTGTTCCACTTCCTAGTCAGTCTGGGCTCACAGTATGACAGGTAAGTCACATGGGGCAGAGGCACAGGGGAGGAGCACATACGGAGGGGAGAAGATGCTGCACATTGTGTTACTGGGCAGTGAAAAATAAGCTCACTAAAACGTTTTTATTTAAACAAGAAAGCATTTTTGAAAAAAGGTTAAACATTAGTATTTTTATTGTACTATGTGACTTCGATGCAATGTGCCCTTCTCTGTGTACTGTAACAATAAAAATACTAATGTATAACATTTTTCAAAAATGCTTTCCCTTCGTTCTCCACCCTGGTGTCAGACATAGTTTCAGAGCACTTTAACATAGTCCCAGGAGTTGGAGGTACTTAGTCTTGTTTATTAATTATGCATTAAAAATGCCTAAGCAGCGTAGCAGACATAGCAATTTTCACTGATTCTAACACTGGAGTGTGCCAGTACCTGTGATACTTCTGGCTGCACACTCCAGTGTTAGAATCAGTGGAAATTGCTATGTCTGCTACGCTGCTTAGGCGTTTTTAATGCATAATTAATAAACAAGACTAAGTACCTCCAAATCCTGGGACTATGTTAAAGTGCTCTGAAACTATGTCTGACACCAGGGTGCAGAACAAAGGGATTTACATCACGCAACTCGTATGGATTACGTGTGTGTCTTGATTGGGAGTTGGTCTGCATGAGCTGGAGCAGCTGGGACTACGTATTGCAGAGAGACATTGGGGGTATTTATATATTATTTTAAGCACTAAGCACTCATTCATTGATGCCTGAAAAGATAGCAGCCAGGTTAGGGGATATTTTTGCTTAAGCCATTATGTCTTGCAAGTCCGTTATTAACTGGAAACAGGGTTGAAAAACACAAACAGCCTTTGAACTTAAGCTAACAGTTCAAACGCTGTTTGTGTTTTTCAACCCTGTTTCCAGTTAATAACGGACTTGCAAGACATAATGGCTTAAGCAAAAATATCCCCTAACCTGGCTGCTATCTTTTAGTAACGGCTGCTGGCTGCAATATTTAAATAATAAAATAATGCACACATAAGCAAAATCCCCTAACCTTGATACAGTCTGACTCCTCCACAGAGTGTCTGTCTACCTTCTTAGGCGTTAGCTCCCTGCTGCAATAGCGCGGTCCCCGCCCCTCTCTACTGTAGCTCTCTCTGATTCTATTAGCACAGCAGGAGCTTCCTCACGCAAGGCTCCCTCACGTCCCTCCTTCCCCCACAGGGTTCAAAAAGTATCGGCTGAGGCATCGGAGCATTGTAAACAAGTACAAGTACTTGTGAAAATGCTCAGTATCGGCACCGATACCGATACTAGTATCGGTATCGGTGCATCCCTAATATATATATATATAATATTCATAATTTTATGTCGGGTTAGTGCACTTGAGAATATGTGTTCGGGTTAGTGCGAGAGTGGTGTATTAGGTTGTTGAGGGAATAGGTTATTGTGCATGCAATAGTCTAACTGCGTCTTTCTGTGCATCGAGTTAGCTCAAGAGTGATAACTTTTTACTCTTAACTCATAATACCAGCACAACCCGACACGCGCAAATAGTTTGCTTCTAGTGCAATTAGTGCTCTAGAAAAAGTGCTAAATAGCGCTACACTCGTAATCTAGCTCTTAGTGTTTAAATGGACATAAAACAAGTTGGGATAAAGCTAGCATATAATAATATGTACTTTAATTACTTTACCTGCGAATGTATACTGCAGTGCCTTGCCATTAACCCTTTCTTTTTAGTTTCTGAATTGTAAAGCTCTTACTCCCCCCCCCCAGACATTTCCTTATATGGCTGTATCTACATCGGGATTATCTGCTGGAGCATGCTTAGAAGCTGTGAACTATAACGCCTGTGTCTAAACACTGATAAGGGGGGTGGAGTTGGCTTCTCCAGGCAGCTTAGCTATGTAATTTATTTTACTTATTTTTGAACATTATTTTAAAATACTTGCAAGCAATTTTTAAACAATTTTTTTATGCAAATTTTTTTAATTAATTATCCCTTTTAGGATATGCACAGATCCCAACCTGTTTTATGTCCCTTTAATGTCCCATTAAGGGAGAACACATAAAAAATACATGTCAGGAGCTGTTTAATGGAATATTTTGTTTAATGTATTTTAGGTATGTGCCCTCCTTTAAAGAGGCAATATGGCAACCCTACCCATGATTACTGTAGCATGTACCATACTAACAACTACAAGTGCACACAAAAATATGAATTATCGACTTTAGCAAATGCTAATATTCAACTTTTAAACTATGAAACTTGTACACAATTAACATGTTATAATATAAATAAGTGTGTGAAGCAGTGCATAGAGGTATAAAAACATGAATTAACATTCATTTTATACATTTTAACCCCCTCTTGTCATATAACAGCCTATAAAGCAGATGAATGTGGATTGTGATTGGCTCTACTGAGAGCTGCACCACAATTAAAAAAAATATCCTTAGGTGGGAGTAGCAGCCAGAATGGTAAGCATAACAGCAACTAATGGGTATTAATATTGAAAAAAATCAATACAATTTGAAAGCTTTTATTGATAGCATTGTGTACTAATTAATGCATTTATTTATATGCATATTTTTTTTAAATATATGTTTACTGTCCTTTTAAAGGGCCATAATAGTCGTAAACATGTCATGCTTAAGTGTTTAAACACACAGTAGAAATGCTGCTCGGAAAAGAAGTGCCACACAGGTCCCAAACTCCATTTCTAGATGTGCAGCTAGCAATGCTGATTGGATCAGCTGTGTTTTTCGCTTTGGACACACTGTAGTGTAGGGTCGATAGACTTACAATTACATGCTCTAACAAATTAGAGAAAGTCTTTTTTTCAACTATTATGGCCCTACATTACAAAAAAAGAATACTTTAAAGGGACACTGAACCCAAATTTTGTTCTTTTGTAATTCAGATAGAGCATGCAATTTTTTTTTAAACCATTTATTTATGTCCAACAATGAGTACAAGTTCCATGAAAACAAGAAGCCATGATTTTAGAGTTCATAAACAACCAACAGACAAAAAAAAGAAAGACAATGGGGAGAAAAATAATGATTATTAACCAAAATTACATATTACCCATCATATGCACAATTGATAGAACCTAAGCCGTCTGCCTAATTTTTATTACTCATTGTTGGAGTGTTTTATTTATAAGGATTGAGGAAAAAAAGAAGAGGGAAAAGGAAAGAAAGAAGAAAAAAAAAAAAAAAAAAAAAAAAAAACCAGGGAAAAAAAAAAAAAAAAAAAAAAGGTCCCGGATCTCTCATTCCCTCCCCAATTCACCACATACCCAACACCACTATTTCCGAATTCTTAAATGGGGAGATTAAGTAATCGATTTCTCTCTCAGGGAAAATCTTAATAAATGGAGCCCACTTGTCAAAAAATTTCTTTACATCAGGTTCATTGTCTATGTTAGTATTTTTCTGTTCTAAAACATATTGTTTTTTTAAATGATCCCTGATTTCAACAATGGTTGGCACCGACCTCATTTTCCATTTCTGGCAGAGCAGATATCTGGTAGCTAAGATAGATAGATTAACTAGTTTCTCATTAGGCTGTCGCCCTATTCCAGATTTCAGACAGAATACAATCTGAAACAGGGAGAGAGATATTTGTTCAATTTTAAGTTTACTTTTAAGCCAGTATTCCAGCTTGCTCCAAACATTGCTCACTCTAGGACATTGCCAAAACATATGAACTATGTCAGCAGCAAAATAAGAACATTTGGGACATTTATTAAATTGATGATTACGGACTCTGAGGCCTCTTTCCGGGGTGAAGTATGCCCTATGCAAGAGTTTTAAATGAGCATCACGCCAATTGAGGGAGGATGTTGTTTTTGTTACTTTATTAATTGACAATTGGATAGTTTCTGAGTCAATATTGCTGTGTGGGATTAAAGTATCCCAGGACCCGGCCAGTTTTTCCAGTATCGGGGTTGCTTTGGTAAGGTTCAATGAGTAGTAACATGGGGCAATAGACATGAATTTTTAGTTATCATTAACCAGGTTTCTAAACTTCCCAAGGTCCAATTCCATCCGATCTTGTGTACAAGCTCTGTAATATAGGCCTAGATTTGGAGTTCGGCGGTAAAAGGGCTGTTAACGCTCCGCGGGTTTTTTTCTGGCCGCACCATAAATTTAACTCTGGTATCGAGAGTTCAAACAAATGCTGCGTTAGGCTCCAAAAAAGGAGCGTAGAGCATATTTACCGCAAATGCAACTCTCGATACCAGAGTTGCTTACGGACGCGGCCGGCATCAAAAACGTGCTCGTGCACGATTCTCCCATAGGAAACAATGGGGCAGTTTGAGCTGAAAAAAAACCTAACACCTGCAAAAAAGCAGCGTTCAGCTCTTAACGCAGCCCCATTGTTTCCTATGGGGAAACACTTCCTACGTCTGCACCTAACACTCTAACATGTACCCCGAGTCTAAACACCCCTAACCTTACACTTATTAACCCCTAATCTGCCGCCCCCGCTATCGCTGACCCCTGCATTACACTTTTAACCCCTAATCTGCCGCTCCGTAAACCGCCGCCACCTACGTTATCCCTATGTACCCCTAATCTGCTGCCCTAACATCGCCGACCCCTATGTTATATTTATTAACCCCTAATCTGCCCCCCACAACGTCGCCGACACCTGCCTACACTTATTAACCCCTAATCTGCCGAGCGGACCTGAGCGCTACTATAATAAAGTTATTAACCCCTAATCCGCCTCACTAACCCTATCATAAATAGTATTAACCCCTAATCTGCCCTCCCTAACATCGCCGACACCTACCTTCAATTATTAACCCCTAATCTGCCGACCGGAGCTCACCGCTATTCTAATAAATGTATTAACCCCTAAAGCTAAGTCTAACCCTAACACTAACACCCCCCTAAGTTAAATATAATTTTTATCTAACGAAATAAATTAACTCTTATTAAATAAATGATTCCTATTTAAAGCTAAATACTTACCTGTAAAATAAATCCTAATATAGCTACAATATAAATTATAATTATATTATAGCTATTTTAGGATTAATATTTATTTTACAGGCAACTTTGTAATTATTTTAACCAGGTACAATAGCTATTAAATAGTTAAGAACTATTTAATAGTTACCTAGTTAAAATAATTACAAATTTACCTGTAAAATAAATCCTAACCTAAGATATAATTAAACCTAACACTACCCTATCAATAAAATAATTAAATAAACTACCTACAATTACCTACAATTAACCTAACACTACACTATCAATAAATTAATTAAACACAATTGCTACAAATAAATAAAATTAAATAAACTATCTAAAGTACAAAAAATAAAAAAGAACTAAGTTACAGAAAATAATAAAATATTTACAAACATAAGAAAAATATTACAACAATTTTAAACTAATTACACCTACTCTAAGCCCCCTAATAAAATAACAAAGCCCCCCAAAATAAAAAATTCCCTACCCTATTCTAAAATACAAATATTACAAGCTCTTTTACCTTACCAGCCCTGAACAGGGCCCTTTGCGGGGCATGCCCCAAGAATTTCAGCTCTTTTGCCTGTAAAAAAAAACATACAATACCCCCCCCCCAACATTACAACCCACCACCCACATACCCCTAATCTAACCCAAACCCCCCTTAAATAAACCTAACACTACCCCCCTGATGATCTTCCTACCTTGTCTTCACCATGCCAGGTTCACCGATCCGTCCTGGCTCCAAGATCTTCATCCAACCCAAGTGGGGGCTTGGCGATCCACTAATCCGAGTGCTCCAAAGTCTTCCTCCTATCCGGCAAGAAGAGGACATCCGGACCGGCAAACATCTTCTCCAAGCGGCATCTTCTATCTTCTTCCATCCGATGACGACCGGCTCCATCTTGAAGACCTCCAGCGCGGATCCATCCTCTTCTTCCGACGACTAGACGACGAATGACGGTTCCTTTAAGGGACGTCATCCAAGATGGCGTCCCTCGAATTCCGATTGGCTGATAGGATTCTATCAGCCAATCGGAATTAAGGTAGGAATTTTCTGATTGGCTGATGGAATCAGCCAATCAGAATATAGTTCAATCCGATTGGCTGATCCAATCAGCCAATCAGATTGAGCTCGCATTCTATTGGCTGTTCCGATCAGCCAATAGAATGCGAGCTCAATCTGATTGGCTGATTGGATCAGCCAATCGGATTGAACTATATTCTGATTGGCTGATTCCATCAGCCAATCAGAAAATTCCTACCTTAATTCCGATTGGCTGATAGAATCCTATCAGCCAATCGGAATTCGAGGGACGCCATCTTGGATGACGTCCCTTAAAGGAACCGTCATTCGTCGTCTAGTCGTCGGAAGAAGAGGATGGATCCGCGCTGGAGGTCTTCAAGATGGAGCCGGTCGTCATCGGATGGAAGAAGATAGAAGATGCCGCTTGGAGAAGATGTTTGCCGGTCCGGATGTCCTCTTCTTGCCGGATAGGAGGAAGACTTTGGACCCTCTTCTGGACTTCTTCAGTGGATGTCTAGCCCCCGCTTGGGTTGGATGAAGATCTTGGAGCCAGGACGGATCGGTGAACCTGGCATGGTGAAGACAAGGTAGGAAGATCATCAGGGGGGTAGTGTTAGGTTTATTTAAGGGGGGTTTGGGTTAGATTAGGGGTATGTGGGTGGTGGGTTGTAATGTTGGGGGGGGGGTATTGTATGTTTTTTTTTACAGGCAAAAGAGCTGAAATTCTTGGGGCATGCCCCGCAAAGGGCCCTGTTCAGGGCTGGTAAGGTAAAAGAGCTTGTAATATTTGTATTTTAGAATAGGGTAGGGAATTTTTTATTTTGGGGGGCTTTGTTATTTTATTAGGGGGCTTAGAGTAGGTGTAATTAGTTTAAAATTGTTGTAATATTTTTCTTATGTTTGTAAATATTTTATTATTTTCTGTAACTTAGTTCTTTTTTATTTTTTGTACTTTAGATAGTTTATTTAATTTTATTTATTTGTAGCAATTGTGTTTAATTAATTTATTGATAGGGTAGTGTTAGGTTTAATTATATCTTAGGTTAGGATTTATTTTACAGGTAAATTTGTTATTATTTTAACTAGGTAACTATTAAATAGTTCTTAACTATTTAATAGCTATTGTACCTGGTTAAAATAATTACAAAGTTGCCTGTAAAATAAATATTAATCCTAAAATAGCTATAATATAATTATAATTTATATTGTAGCTATATTAGGATGTATTTTACAGGTAAGTATTTAGCTTTAAATAGGAATTATTTATTTAATAAGAGTTAATTTATTTCGTTAGATAAAAATTATATTTAACTTAGGGGGGTGTTAGTGTTAGGGTTAGACTTAGCTTTAGGGGTTAATACATTTATTAGAATAGCGGTGAGCTCCGGTCGGCAGATTAGGGGTTAATAATTGAAGGTAGGTGTCGGCGATGTTAGGGAGGGCAGATTAGGGGTTAATACTATTTATGATAGGGTTAGTGAGGCGGATTAGGGGTTAATAACTTTATTATAGTAGCGCTCAGGTCCGCTCGGCAGATTAGGGGTTAATAAGTGTAGGTAGGTGTCGGCGACGTTGTGGGGGGCAGATTAGGGGTTAATAAATATAACATAGGGGTCGGCGATGTTAGGGGTAGCAGATTAGGGGTACATAGGGATAACGTAGGTGGCGGCGATTTGCGGTCGGAAGATTAGGGGTTAATTATTTTAAGTAGCTTGCGGCGACGTTGTGGGGGGCAAGTTAGGGGTTAATAGATATAATACAGGGGTCGGCGGTGTTAGGGGCAGCAGATTAGGGGTACATAAGTATAACGTAGGTGGCGGTCGGCAGATTAGGGGTTAAAAATTTTAATCGAGTGGCGGCGATGTGGGGGGACCTCGGTTTAGGGGTACATAGGTAGTTTATGGGTGTTAGTGTACTTTAGGGTACAGTAGTTAAGAGCTTTATAAACCGGCGTTAGCCAGAAAGCTCTTAACTCCTGCTTTTTTCAGGCGGCTGGAATCTTGTCGTTAGAGCTCTAACGCTCACTGCAGAAACGACTCTAAATACCGGCGTTAGGAAGATCCCATTGAAAAGATAGGCTACGCAAATGGCGTAGGGGGATCTGCGGTATGGAAAAGTCGCGGCTGAAAAGTGAGCGTTAGACCCTTTAATCACTGACTCCAAATACCAGCGGGCGCCCAAAACCAGCGTTAGGAGCCTCTAACGCTGGTTTTGACGGCTACCGCCGAACTCTAAATCTAGGCCATAGTGTCTTATCTGTAAATATGCATAGAAATCTTTATTTAATAAATTGAATTCATGTCTCAACTCCTCAAAAGATTTTATACATTTTCTCTCCTGATTGACAAAGTGAATAACCCTGTCCAGCCCCTTGCTATGCCATCTATTAAAGATAACTGAATCCAATCCTGGTTGGAAGTTCGGGTTTCTAGTTAGGGGAAGATGTTTTGACCCCATAGGGCTTATAGAGAGGGATTTAGATATTTTGAACCAAGCTTTAATCGGGTTTGAAATAGATTTAAGCTCCTTTATATTTCTGGGGAGATCTTTAGGGCTCATGTGTGCAAGAGCTATTGGAGAATATGGGTCACATATATTAAATTCAAGGTCATTATTTAAGACATAGTTCTTAGTAGAGAACCAATCTGCTATTATGCGGGCCAAAAAGCAAAGATTATAAAATCTTAAGTTCGGAAGTGCCAATCCTCCCAACTCCCTTGGCACCATTAGTTTAGCAAGGGCTATTTTAGGCCTCTTCCCCTGCCATACGAACTGCCCAATTGATGAGTTCATTGAGCGTATGTCTCTCTCAAATAAAATTAAAGGGACATTCTGTAAAATATAAAGCAGTTTTGGGAGCAGGGTCATTTTAACTAAGGCTGAACGACCGGATATTGAAAGTGGTAAATTTTGCCAGGCCTTAAGCCTTTCTTTGATAAAGCTTAACATTGGGGTTATGTTCATCTTATATAGATCTTTTAAATTAATTGGTATTTTGATTCCCAAGTATTTCAATGAATCTGTTACAACTCTAAAGGGTAAGTCTGTCTTACTAGTTTTATTTTTCCTGAGCCACATTAGTTCCGATTTTATCGCATTTACTTTGTATCCAGAGAATACCCCGAAATGGTCAGTGATTTGCAATAGTTTTGGAATATTTTGCGCTGTATTAGATATGTATATAAGTAGGTCATCCGCATATAGTCCGACTTTCATTTCATGCCTCCTAATTTTTATGCCCTCCAGTGAGTTCCTAATTCTAATTGCTAGGGGTTCTATGGCTAGGTCAAAAAGGAGCGGGGAGAGAGGACAGCCCTGACGAGTGCCCCTTTTTAATGCAATTGGTGGGGAGATATCATCGTTAATAATCAATCTTGTGGAAGAGTGACCATAGAGGCTCTCCACAAATTTAGGGAAATTCCCTACAATCCCGAACCTTGCTAATGAGAGAATTAGATGTTTATGAACTACCATGTCAAAAGCTTTTTCCGCATCAAGTGACAAGATGGCCAGGTCCGGGGAGTCCTCTCCCCCCGCCCCCTGTGGGATCTCTCCCTGAATATATTCCATAGTCACCAGTAATTCCCTAATCTTTGCAGACGAGTTACGATTATTGAGAAAACCAGCTTGGTCCGGATGGATTACTATAGATAGAATAGCCTGGAGCCTAGTTGCTAAAATGGAGGAGAGTATTTTATAGTCTGAGTTTAACAATGCAATTGGTCTATAAGACTCCTTACATGTAGGGTCCTTCCCTTCTTTTAAGATCAAAGTAGTTAAAGAAGACGCAAAGGAAGATGTGGGTTGTTTATAAGAAATAAAGATATCATTATAAAGATTTGCTAAATAAGGAACTATCTCAGACGATAGGATTTTATAGAGCTCATTGGGTAATCCATCCGGTCCAGCTGCCTTGTTCAAGGGGAGCTTAGAGATTATTTTTCCAATTTCTTCCCGCGTAATAGGGGCGTTAAGTCTAGCGGCCTCCTCAGAGGTAATCCTAGGAAAGATAATATTACTGTAGAATTCGGCTGCTTTATCTATGTCAAAGTCTGTATTAGTATAAAGTTGTTGGTAGTATTGGTGAAACAAATTTGTGATTTCATCAGAGCTAGAGAGATATTTCTCATTATGTTGGATTTTATCAATGTTAGATTTTTTGTTCTCACTCTTAATTAGTTTAGAAAGCATTTTACCAGACCTATTTCCGAATTTGTGTAATTTAGCTTGCAATCTAATCTCGTTATGTTTCCTGAGCTAGAAAAAAGGTATCTCTTGCTGCTTTAGTTCGTATGTACTTTGCCCAGTTTAGAGGAGTTCTCTCTAAAAAGTAAGTGTTGTAGGCGTTAACCAGAGAATTATAGGCTTCCTTTTCCCTTGCTTTTTTTTTTTTATTTTGGATGATGGAATATGCTGTGATTTCTCCTCTGAGGACTGCCTTAGCAGTTTCCCAGAAGATATCTGAACGGTCCACATAGTTAATATTAAATTGTGCATATTCCGTGAATCGATTCCTGAGCCACTGTTTAAACTTCAAGTCAGTAAAAAGGAAATAAGGGAAGAAAAAACGGAGGGTCTTTGATTTGGATTGTACCCAATTAAATTCAAGGGAGATAGGCCCGTGGTCCGATAGAAAAATTGGCATTATCTGAGATTTAATCTTTAAGGAACTCAGATGATCACTAATCAAGAATAAGTCGATCCTGGACAAAGTTTTGTGAGCCTTGGATAAGCAAGTGAAATCTTGTGTGTCAGGATTCTGATATCTCCAGATATCTCGCAGGGAAAGAATTTGTTTAATCTTTTTGACCAACTTAAAATCAAGATTATCCTTCTTCTGTTTCAGAGGCTTAGAGTCTTTTCTAAGTCTGTCTATAGGGCATTGGGGGGCCATATTAAAGTCCCCCCCCCAGAATTAAATAACCTTCCACACAGGAAAGAAGTTTAGTTTGTAATAAATCCCAGAATTCCGGGTCAGTTTTATTCGGGCCATAGACATTACAAATTGTATATTTTGTCAGGCCTATTTTTACTTTGACTACTACATATCTCCCCCCGGGATCGGCCTCAGAGTATAGAATCTCTGCTTGAATTTTTTTGCCTATAAGTATTGCAACTCCCCTTTTCTTCCCTTGACTTGGTGCTACATAGACCTCTTTTACCCAGGATGATTTTAGTTTTAATGACTCCTCTAATCCTAAATGAGTTTCCTGTATTAGGCCAATATCCGCCTGAACCTTCCGCAAATGTGATAAGATGGCTTTACGTTTGATGGGGGAGGAAATTCCTCCAACATTCCACGATACAATTTTAAAATTATCAGGATTAAACGTCATATTTCTCTATGTATAAAGGAAGTGGTATTGGTGGAATGAGGAGGGACGAGAGAACCGGGCGGGAGGAGAGAGAAGAGAGAGGGGAGAAAGAGAAAGAGAGAAAAAAAAAAAAAAACAGAACCCCCAGAAAAAAAAGTGGGAAAGGGGGTAAAAATAAAAAAGAGTAGGAGGGGTCTAGTTCCCCGTGGTTTATAGTCACTTCCATCATACTCTGCCTGCCTAAGCTGCTAATTTGTAAGCTATGTTTATGTATCTAAAGTCTTGAGAAGATTCTCCGCCATTTGAAGATCATCTGTAATGTGTGTTGTCCCATTTATTACTACCTTCAGTTTTGAGGGATAGATAAGGGCCGCCCTACAACCTTGATGAATAAACTTAGAACAAATTGGGGCCAACTCTCTTCTCTTTAAGGCTGTATCTGCCGCAAAATCCTGAAAAATCAGAATTCTACTGTCTTCTATTGTAATTGGTTGATTCTTCCGAAAATACTGCAGGAGAAGATCTTTATCTTTATAATTCAATAATCTAGCGATTATAGGTCGCGGTCTCCTGCTAATGTTACTGTCAGGGCGTAGAGGTCCCATTCTATGGGCTCTTTCTACTATAATAGGTGGGTGTGTAGAGGAGATTTTTAGCGCTCTAGTAAGTGTGTGAGAAATAAAGGTATCAAGGTTTTCAAATTTTTTATTTTCAGGAAGACCTATTATTCTCAGGTTGTTCCGCCTAGAGCGGTTTTCGAGGTCTTCGACCCTGTCTAACAATTTTTGTATTATTTTAGCTGAGGTCTCTATTTTGGTGCTATGCATAGTTGCTTGGTCTTCTAGGTCTGAGACCCTCTGTTCTGCTTCTTGCAGTCTTCCCGAGAATTGCCTCACTTCTTGGGTTAGGGAGGAAATATCTAGCTTAATATCGGATTTAAGTAGTTCAAATTTGGGGGCGAGAGCCTCCGTGATATTAGACACCAATGCCTGCATATCAAGATTTTCTGGTAATAATGTCATATTACTAGGGTTTGTTTGTTCAGTGGCTGAATCGAGCACACCCTTAAGTTTCCTGTCTTTATGTCTTCCTGCCATATTTGGGGAAGGGTTTTTAGGGGAGTTAGAAAGGAATTTATCCATGTACCACGTGGTGTAAGTGAACAATTAAGTGCCACACGCGGGAGGGGGGGGAAGAAAAAAAAAAAAAAAAAAAAAAAGAAAGGAGGGGGGGTGAATTAGGGGTGATGGATTGTGTGCGGGAAAAGGTAGTGCAAGTTGTGCCAGTGAGGGAAGCTGGGAAGTGAGGGGTTATTTGTCTAGGGGCTAGGAGCCCGGTGGTGCAAGGGGCACTAGGCCCGTGGTGAGTGAGAAAATTAAGAAGGTACAAGGTTGATGTGTGTATTAATTTATAATGAAGAGTGAGAAGTGAGAAGGAGAAAAAAAAAAAAAAAAGGAGCAAAAAAAAAAAAAATTTATAGTGGTAACAGGGAGCGTTCCTCTCGAAATCTCCTATGTCTAAACAGGAAGTTAATTATCAATCGTAGTTGGTCCCTTTATCAGAGTTATCTTTTAATATGGAGGATTGGGGGTCAAAGTGAGAGAGAGAGGAGGAAACACAAGGACTAAAGTTGGTGGTTCTACTTGTATAATGTTGTTACTAGTATATGTAGTATGTTTTTATAAGGGTTGTGAACTACGTGTTTTCCCAGGGACTAAAGCATTTTTTGGTGATCTTTTATCCCACCTATTGTGATTATGCAGTTCTATTTATTGCAGATTCTTCCCTTTTTTTCTGGTTCCTCACTCCCTCTATAAAAATTCCTTCAGAGAGTCTGTAACCCCAGTATCTAAATTAGCATTCTCCCTCTTCTTCTTATTTGTATATGTTTAAATGGCGTGAGGGGGAGGGTGGAGAAATTGAATAGCAATTTTAACCTTATCCCCTCATAAGGGAGGTGAATAACATGTGCTTCTAGTTTAACTATTCCTCTCTACTGTATAAAGCCCTGAGAGTTTGACTTTCTTTAACCTTTAGCAGGGAAAATCAAAAATTTAGCTGACAATCAGTACCCATACTAAACATACAGAGCAAACAGTGCTTCCTTGAATTAAGACCCCCAACAAAAAGAATACTTTGTAACAGCAGATACATACAGTGTATGAGTTAAGTCAGCCTATACTGAGTATAAGATAGATACCCTGATAAGCAGTGGTGATATTTTTAGGGAATCTTTTAACAGCAGTAGGTTAACTGTTGTGCTAAGGTAGGCCTGACCAGCCTAGAATTAAATAAAAATAAGTGTGCTATTGAGTCTGGTTTAAGATGTCCGTGAGTAAATACAGTACATTCAATTCTAAGTAAAATACAAGAGACTAATAGGGTCTCAACAGTACTTCTAACTTAAGAAATGTAAAATATAAATTCTGACTTTGCTTTGCCAGAAAGATCCTAGCATGGGCCACTATTAGGCTTCCCTCCTTAGTCACACAGATGGCTAAGATAGTCAGGATCTATATAGGTCAATGCAGATACTGCATACACAGAGAGTTTAGATATAAGCCCTTTTGACTAGCATGATTTAAATCAGCAGTTATGTTGTGAAAAAAAACTAGGGCTAAATTAACCAAATCTCACATATAGTAAATATTCCAGTGAGCAGTGATAGCAATGTAAAGAGATTCCTTTGCAGCAGGGAAAAAAAGGATAACAATATAGCAGACTTGTTAGAAAAGCTTGTAAATGAAAAGAAAACACACAGGAAAAAACAAAACAAAAACAAAAAAAAGCAGCCTCTTCAATGTATTTTAAAGTGACCCAAAGTCTTATTCTTGTAAAGTCATATTTTTAAATAAAGCGTTACTCAAGCTGCAATGTTTCATAAGGGATTTGCTGGAAAACCATGGATAAAGAGTTTATATAGTATCCTCAGTCATTAAGTGGCATGGAGGTAACAGAAGATTGTAAACGAAAAAAGATTTGGAGAGTATCCCTCAGCTTCACCCTCAGGCCCTTGTTAGTCCAAGCAATAGCTGAGCTAAGACAGAATAAGGTACTTCCTAGGGCTATTCTTTTAGCCCCTTGCTGCAAACAGCATCTGTTTCCACAAACAGTTTATCGCCAGCGTGGCTGGCAGACTCACCCCCTCCTAGGTTATCCTGCCTCTGTGGTGATCAGCGGATCATTGTCAGACGGCTCCGGGCCAACAGCCGCATGGAATACTCCTGTGTCTGCTCTCCAGCCAAGGACCGCACTAAGCTCCCCCCGCGCAGCACCGGTGGGGGGGGAGTGGGCAGCGCCGCACCGGGCGGCCGAGCAGCACAGGGACAAGCTGCACACCGGGTCCACGCTCCCAGACCAGGCCCAGCTCCCTCCCGCGCAGCACCGGTGGGGGAGGGAGAGGGGCAGTCCCCAGCCGACAGGATCAGCAAAGAAGCGGCAGAGAGATGACCTGTATTCCAGGTTTTCACGTTAGGCTGTCAGAGATGGTGAGTGGAGGGAGGGGGGAGGGCCAGGGTCCGCAGAAGGCAATGTCAGTATATTTATGAAAATCTTAGTAGTGCTATCCAAATAATATATAAGTTTATGGCAGGGTTGCAAACACAATAAAATAAAAAAAAATAGAAACCCTACTTAACCATGCATCTACTAGACCATACAATTAATATAAATACCTGAATTATTTTATTTAGTTAATATCCATAAACATATTGAAGTATATTTGCAATAAAAGGAAATGAAACAAAATTTATATGCGTTAAAACCAACTCTTAAGATATGCTATTCTTCTTACAAAACCCAGAACAATATACCTTCACAATTCAGCCTTATTTATTTAACACAATGGGACTAAAAACCTTTAACATCCAAGCAATACAATTCTAAACAGTGTTTATAAAACAATAGGATAAAATATATATTCTGCTATTTAACTGCAATTTATCCTAATACAAAATTAACCGACAATATCAGAACTTGTATAGATGAGTTACTTAGCCAATTCAGACACAGATTTGAACAATACCTAGGCTTATAACTACCAATTTAAAATACAATATACTTCACCAATTTTGAACCAATTCGTAGCGGTCTTTAGGTCATCTCATTTGAAAGAAGGTTTTTGCACAAATCAAGGATAAGTTTTAAGCTCCTTGCTGAAGTGAACTTTTTTTTTTTCAGGTATATCGCAGCCAAAATCAGATCACTAATTTTCAACAAGTTACAGACAACTCTCCCTTGTGCATTCAACACTCCCATTATATAATCATTGATGACATCATGTGGGTGGCACTACGGGAGCTGACCTTCCCATTGGTTATCTGGGAAGTCTAAATCGGATTGGCCCTTGGAAATTTCATTTTTAACAGCCAGAAAGAACCTTCTGGCTGTAGTTCTCGCAACATAACACCAGGTGGCAGCATACAGTACAACATAGCAATACAATACAGCATTTCTGACATTTTTAAGCAAGTTAATTTTTTTTTTTATAAAATGGTTATTTAATCAGATCACACTCTCTGCATTAATCATATATAACCCCAATTACAGATGGTTAATATTAGGTTATTTTTTCTGATTATTCTGATACCAAATATGTTATATTATTAACATTTTATTATATTAAGGTAATTTAACACTGCTAATTATTAGCTTAAAATGCATTATAATTTTATCAGTATTCTGGCATTTCTTTGCAAATAACAGCTTATTTTTATATCTCCAGATTGGTAGTATTTAAAACTCCTGATATTTGCATCCACCCAGATATAGTATGTGACATTTCTGTGTATTTCTTCCTGAATACATAAATCCTGTTTATGTCGATCTGAAATAAAAATAAATGTTAATAATCACTTCTCTTCAGGTCCATAAACATCTATTCATGTTCTTAAACACACAGAGGCTAAGATATTCATGCCTTCAAAATATATATATATATATATATATATATATATATATATATATATATATATATATATATATATATATATATATCATTCAATCTTTTACTTTCCATATATATATATATTTAGATGTTAATGTTTGATATCACATAAATATACAGCTCATATCCATTAAAATATATATAGTTGTTTTGAAATCATAATGTAAGTCATGGGCCTTCACTGTATTATCCTAACATTCTAACTTTTCAGTAACTTCAGTTGCCAGACTTTTTGTCTCATACTCACCACATGGGGTCAATCCATGAGGAGTTGTAAGAGTCTTTAAAACAGCATATTTCCTGTTTAGCCAGCAGTGCAGATGTGTATTTGATTTTATTTGTGTCACCTTCCCCCAAGAGGGGTTTTTGCAGTAAGTCTTCAAATAGAGATTCAGTGAGATAGAACTGTTGTATCACACGTGTCAAATTCCAAAGGGGTCCTTGAACACATTCTTTTCTCACCTCACCAAATGTTCTGAGGTTATAAAAATCTGCATATATAGTCAAATGAATAGGGTCACTGAGCTATTTCCTTTAGAAAAGAAATGTTTGTGTGTTTTACACTACAGGGGCCGTGCTTCAAAAAGGCTCTACTGATCGTCAATCCTGATAGACGTGTATTAGAAGCTGTGTTCAACAAACTCATGTTTAATTAATCCTGAGTTCTCATCTAACATATACAGTGTATAAAATATACATATATATATATATATATATATATATATGTACACATATGTAATATTCATCATAATATTCATATACTCTGACATAAATCCCCCTTCCAACTTCAAATAGATGTAGGACACATGTATTTGAATTGGCTTAAAGTCAGTGGTATTTGATGAGGATCAACCGTATACCTCATAGACAGTCTCTTATGAAGAAAGTTTGTTATTTTGAGCTTTCATGTTTATCAGTTAGGCATCTTTAAATTACAGTATGTCTTTAGTGCATTTGGGGATATGACACTTCATTCTCCCTCTATGACTTGTAGTTGGGACCTGGGATGACATGCCCGCAGTTGATTTATATGTACCCATTTATCTATGAAACCTTCATTTTTGGGGATCCGTATTTTATAGGCCACTGGAGATATTTTGTCAGTAATGACAAAAGGACCTTTCCATGAGGGAAGAAATTTCTTCTCCCTAACCTGATCTCTTCCAAAGTTATAAAGATAAACTTTATCATTTATTTCATATTCCTTTTTGGATGTTTTGAGATCATAATAGGTTTTAGTGGCAGTTGCGGCTCTTTCTAAATTCCTTTGAGCAAATGCAAAGGCATATTGCAGGTGCTTTCTTAAGTTTTCCACATATTGATGTGTATTGGCAGCGTTTATCAAATTTTGGTCTGATGTACGGTACAGCAGATGCTGAGGTAGAACCATTCTTCTACCAGTCATCAGCTCAAAAGGTGACATCTTGGTAGCACTACTTGGAGTTGCTCTTAATGCCATTAAGACTAGAGGTAGTTTTATATCCCAGTCTTTACCTGTTTCACTCACAAACTTTTTGAGGATTTTAACAATGGATTGGTTGTAACGCTCTACACCACCACTTGAGGCAGCTCTATAAGCAATATGGAGCTTTCTTTTAACCCCTAGTATGTTCCACATTTTTGTCATCACTTCGCTAGTGAAGTGGGTCCCCCGATCTGATTCGATTCTTTGGGGCAAACCAAATCTGGAAAATACATGGTTGATGAGCAATGCTGCACATGTTTCAGCACTATTGTTAGGTGCACTAATGCACTCTACCCATTTAGTGAACAGGCATGTCACTGTTAACATGTACTTGTTACCTCTTGATGACCTTGTTACCGGACCAATAAAATCAATTTGTATATCTGACCATGGCATTACCATCCCCCTTTTCTGCAATGGCGCTCTATGCGTTGGTGCAGTGGGTTGGAACTGTGGACAGATTAAACACCCTTGACAGTAGGTTTGAACATCTTTCAACATGTGTGGCCAAAAAGCGTAGTCACGCAATATTTCGTACGTGAGTTTGGCACCGCGATGACCAGATGTGGGAGCATCATGGGCATGTTGAAGCATTAGACCTCTGAACTTGGTGGGTACTACCCACTGTTGGATGCCAGTTTTGGAGGTTCTAATTAACAAACCATCCTGTAATTTGAATTGTGATTTAGATTTTATTAAGATTCTCAGATCTTCTTTGCCAATACAATCATCTTTTGAGATGGGGTTGCTTTCAGGATCTTCTATGTGTTTATAGAAGATGCCTACAATGGGGTCTTCTTTTTGACTAGTGATCAGGTCCTCACTAGGAGAATCCTGACTCCATTGTACCAAGTTAGGCTCACTCTGTTGTTTTGCCTGGTTTCTGGTAATGGCTTCTACCTGAATTGCACCCATTAAGTGTTCAATATTAAGGAGTTCTCCAGTTATGGCTCCTTGTTTGGCTAATGAGTCCGCAAGGTCATTGCCTTCCTTATCAGGACCTAAAACTCTGGAATGACCCTTGGTCTTTTTCCAGTGTATGGTTAAATCATTGGATACTACCAGATTATCAATCTCGCAGAACAATTTGCCATGCTTGACTGGTTTGTTATTGCTTTTCTGCATGCCATTTCTTTTCCAAGTTGGCAGGTATTCAACAAAACTGTCACGCACATAATTTGAGTCAGTTATGATCACAAATTCATGAATACCATGTTCAATAGCCATTTCAATGGTTTTGAAAACAGCAGTTAGTTCTGCAACTTGACTGGATCTTGGTCCAATGTTGAAACCTACAGATATATTTGAGAATCCATTTGCCCCAGTTATACCAATGCCAGCGACTAGTCTGCGCTCATTATCAATAGTGGCATGGTAAGAACAACCATCAACATATACCCAAGGTAATGTTTGACAATGGTCTTCATTGTACATTTTATATGGGGAAAGCAATTGTTCTTCCAGAAAATCATCTTCTGATAATTTTTCCCCAGGATCTCTAGCAGTACAGTCGTGGAGCTCAGCAAGCCCTTGTGCGACTGGATTCTTTTTATTCTGCTTGTAGCGAATTTCTAAGGGCCAGCCTTGTAAGGAAAGAGTCCACGCTGTTATGCGGCTATTAGACAAATTCCCATCTCTTATTCTCTCACTTTGCAAATATAGCAAAGGCTGGTGGGCCGTTTCTACAATAATTTTCTCGCCCTGTATATAGCTGCGGAAATTTTGTAGAGCCCATACAGTAGATAAGAGGGCTTTTTCGCAATCGTTAAACTTTATTTCTACTGGGGATAGATTTTTGCTCGCATAAGCAATGGCTTTGTTCAAATTATCATGCTTTTGGTATAACACAGCACTCATGCTTATATCTGTGTAACCTGTCTCTAAGAAGAAAGGTTTGCCACCTTCAGGGTATGCTAAGCAAGGTGCTTGAGTGAGTTTTCTCTTCAGCTCTCTGATGGCTGTCTCTTGAGACTCACTCCAGTGCCATTTCACATCTTTCTTCAGAAGAAGTAGTAGTGGTTTAGTTAATTCCGCATAATTATCAATGAATTTGCGAGAATAATTCGTCATACCCAGGAATGATCTCAATTCCTTTAAGTTAGTCGGGTTTTTAGAATTCACTATAGCTTCCACCTTTTTCTTCTGGGGATTTAATCCGTCAGAGGTAACTTCATGTCCCAAGAAGTTTACACGAGTGCGGCACCATTGAGCTTTTTGCAGGGATAATTTGACACCTGCCCTTTTAAGTTGGCTGAGGACATGTTTAAGTTCTGTGATGTGTTTTTCAAAGTCGGTGCTTTTGATTAAAACATCATCAACATAAGATAAGGTCCCCCTTTCCAGTGCGTCAGGCATAGCCTTATGCATGAATACAGCAAATTCATGTCCAGAATTTATGTATCCAAATGGAAGTCTCTGGAATGCATACTGAATCTTTTGGAAGGAGAATGCTAGCTTATATTGGTCCTCTTCATGTACCTTTATGGTCCAATATCCCTGTGCACAATCAATGGCAGTGAATATTTTGGATCCCTGCATTTGTGCTAGGCACTGGTCAATGTATGGTACAGGCCAGCCAGACATGTATACTCGTTTGTTTAGCTGTCTTAAGTCAGCACACAAACGCCATTGTCCATTGGGCTTAAGGACACCTAGAATAGGATTATTATAAGAGCTGTGCACCTGTCTGATAATACCTCTTTCTTCCAAATTCCTTATGATCTCTGCAAGAGAATCATATGAGGCTAAGGGAAGTCTGTATTGTTTGACAAATACAGGTGGCGCATTAGGATCTGTTTGTATTCTTGCAATGTGCAAGTCTGTGGTACCACAGTCATAAGAATCCTTAGCGAAAATATCCTTGTATTCCATTAGGAGTTCTCGCAGCTGTTGGCGTTCATCATCGCTGGAACAGCCATTAGCTAAGGATATTTGCTCTTCGACTATTTGCTGAAATCCTGGAAAGATTTCAGGCTGTCCTATTTCATAGGCTTCTTCCAGTCTAGAGGTGAGATCCCCTTGATTATAATTTACATTGCTCCCATGACTCTGGGTATTGGGGTAATCTTGCTGTTTGATTGGCTGATCAAACACTAGAGAGGCTTCTTCAATTTTACAGATGCCTTCCTCTGAGCTGAAGGGATAAATAGACTGAATATTAAATAGACCCTCTGGCATAGATGCAAAGGATTGTTCTATTAATTGTTCTTCAGTTAGGTATCCTTCAGGTATTAGCCCAATTACATTATTCTGGAATCCAAAAGTGTAATAACTTGATTCCAGTGCATATCCTATGGTAGTTCCCTTGGATAATGTTATATCCTGTGGGGTCATGTTATGCACAATAATATTTATTGGAACAGTTCCAATATTCACCATAGGAGTGTAGGTTACTGAGACACCCAGATTTTGTATTCTATGGGAGAGGCAAATCAGTGTTTCAGAAGTTTTTAATTTCTGACCTCTCTTTACCTGTAAGGGTAAAAGAAATTTATCAGCCCCAGCAGGAATTATAACATCGCTAGATACCTGCATATTCACAGCATATGGCAATTGCTGGTTTGATTTCAGGGCTGCATTTTCATCCTGAAATACTTCAGGGTCCCCCTTTAACCTGCTCCAGAGGCAAGAATTAATCAAATCTATTTGTATGGCATATCTATGTAAGATATCATTGCCAATGTATATTTGATTATGGGGAGTATTTAAAACTAAAAACAGGTGCTTCACTGACTTATTACCAATAGAGATAGATAATAAGCACTTAGCTGTGATGTTATAGCTTTCAGACCTGTCATCCAGGTTGCTGACACTGTGGTCTTGGGGAGAAAGATATTTAATCACTTTAGGTTCAGCTATCTGCGCTAATAAACCTTCGCTTATATAGCTAGCTTCCTGTTTTAAATTTATTTTAGCATACTTGGTTTTACCAAGGTCATGTACTTGTATAGGGATAAATAGATCCTCTTTAACTCTCTCAATCCCTGTGAGGTATTGAGCATGGTCTCCCCCTTTAGGGATTTTAGGATCCCCCTTGTGGAGTGATATGGTTAATATATCGCCATCTAGGGAGATATTTGCTATCTTTCCGGGCGAAATTTTAAAAGTATTACCATCAGAGCCACTAAAAGGAGTCTGGTCATCTATTTGTAGAATAGTGATTTCAGGTACAGAGTTATTCCTGAAATGAATCTCCACAGCATCTGGTTTCTCTTCCACCACGTGACAGCTATGTCGGGTGCGAGATATACCAGATTTTTCATAATTGATAGGCCGTTTAACTTGTGACCAAATTACATTATTTATGCAATCAATTATGGTGCTTAATCGTTTCAGGAGATCACTACCAATAATTAAACGATCAGTTGGCAGATCCACTATAATGACAGGGTGTCTTATGATCCTGTTCCCCAATTTAAATTTTAAGCAGGCAGTACCGTAGACTTTTAGGGAGTCACCCCCAACACCTATTAGAGAACCGTCAAATTCTCTTATTTTGGGTTTGTGGGGTGTTAGCTCATTTAGCTGTGTGTAGTACCTGTGGGATAAGATAGTTGCCTGTGACCCAGTGTCAATTAATCCCCTGATAGGGTTGGAGACTGAATCTTGCAGCTCAACTAGTACATAATATCTTCCTGTAGTTTCTATCATTTCACACATAAAATTTGCATTCTTGTACATCTGTGGGCTTCGCCACGTTTTACCTGGATCCGCTGTGTCATTCGATGCAGAGGAAATTTCATACCTACCTGTTTCCCCTATGACAAGGTCAGCTGGGTTCTTGTGTACTGCATCTGTGGAAATAATGTTAAGAGAACACTGCAGAGGAAAAGTTTGGTTAATTTTTCCCGGCTGATATCGCTCATTGTCACAGCTAATTTGTCCGTTTCCGGTCTGTGGGGAGATAACATGATTAGTATCATTGATATTTATTACTACATTTTGTATATCTCTCCCCTCCCCTTCAGGTGATACTGCAGTATTTATGACTGTGCCTGTGGTCCACTGCTGACCACTGGCTGTACCCCTAAAAAAGTATTGTTCGGTTGCTGAGCCGTAGATTTTTGACTCATATTAGCGATTTGTTCGCTCAACCGATTTAATTGGGTAAACAGCATATCTACCTGATTGTACAAGTTACCTCTACCCCTGGGCCTATCTCTTGGTGCCCCATTGTACTGATTCCTGGACCATTGGGTTCCCTCAGAATCAGGGCCACTATTTCTATTCTGGCGTGGTTGCCCCTGGGGTTCAGCTTGTTCAGCATTAGTACTTTGGGGAGCATTATATACCTGGGGTGTCTGGTTACCCTGAGAATATCTTCGCCGTCTATTGTATCTACCCTTGCGCGGATACCAATTATTTGGTGAGTATTCTCTTTGTGAGTAATTATTCACCTGATTATGTCCCCCACTTTGGTTATAGTCTCCCTGCGCCTCAACCTGTGTAGGGGGAGGGGCAGAATTAAACCTCTGTGGAGATGGCCTGTTTTGACTGGCCACCTCTGCATAAGTCCTCTTGTTAGACTCCAAATTGAGGGGGCTAGGTGACACCCTAGTTTCTGCCACAATTTTGGGTTTTGACTCCTTTTTAACCCCCTGCTCACTGGACTGCTGAATAGAGTATAACTTCGTACTCTCTTTGATCAGCCATTCCAATGAGCAGTCCTCATCAAAATCTCTAGCTAAGTTGATTTTGATGGGTGTAGGCAATGCTTCAAAAAATAAATTTACAAATTCTGAGCCATCAAATCTGGGATTATCTTCAGCCATACTGTACGCATTTTTCAATACAGAAAGGAATTCGATTGGACTCTGATTCGCACGACACTTTAAACCATATACCGCTATTTTCGCGGCAGTTTTAGTGCGATATTGCCCGAATTCTTTTCTGCATTGTTGTTTTACCCCATTCCAGGAATGAATATTCATATCCCTTAGTGAGGCAAAGAATTTGTGATGCTTACTGTCAAATACCCAAGGTAGAAATTCAATTTTCAATTTCTCACTTGTAACATTCATTATAGCTAACGCATTTTCAAAAGCCTGTAAATGATCAATTACAGATGTTGTTCCCTTATTGGAGAATATAGGTACTGCGCGTTGTACGAAAGTGATTATTTTATGGGAATCATAGACTTTATCAGACTTATTTTGGGATTCTCTGTTAGAGTTTCCCTCCCCCGCATCAGCTGCGCTACAGCTGTCCTCTGGATTTACATCCTGAGGGGATTGTCTATTTGGGAAATCTACTTCTGACCCGTTAGGGGTCATTTGTCTATGTTGTTCTATATATTTTCGTACCTCGTCCCTGACGCGTTCGCTAAAGGAGTTAGCATTATCTGTATTATTCTCATTGCTAATATAGGGGTTTTCATTATGGCGATATGACCTTTTTAAATCGCTTAATTCTCTCTGGCTTTGCGCAAGCTGTTTATTTAAATCTTGTATCTGCGCGATTAAGTCCATATTGTGCTTATCTAAGGTGGCTAGGTTTTGGGCAAATTCATCCATTTTATTTTTGGCTATTTTTAAACCCTCTTCGCGTCTGCGCGAGGAACGAATACTATTTTCTAGCTCCTGTATTTGCAATCGTTTGTCTGTGACACAAAACGACATTTCGTCAATTATGCATATTAAAAGGGGCCAAGATTTTAGTATTAGTTTTTCTCGCTTTTTGGGATCTTTGCATTGATTAATCATTAATAATTCCTGGAAGAATTCATTCTCTTCATTCCACATATTATTATTAACGGTAATATTTTTAGCCCTAGTTTCAAGCATATCCACAAAATCATTTAATTCACCAGCAATATTTAACTTCCCTTTAATGTAACTTAAGATATCTTTCTTAAGGACCTGACCTTTAGTAATAGGTATGGTTATGGGACCAATTTCATTGCTATGTATAGAATTAAATGAGTCACTTCTGGCTACAGACATTATTATATTGGTTTAGTACTTAGTTAAACTAAAACGCTAATACAATTTTTGCCAATAAAAAGAGAGAAGGAAAATTTTTATATTTAAAAAAAAATATTATTAATTTTGAAATATGAAAAATTAATATTCCAAAATATGAGAAATTAATATTTTTGATTAACTTTGAAAATATGAAAAATCAATATTTTTGATTAATTTTGAAATATGAAAAATTAATATTTTTATTAATTTTTCAAAATTAATCTTTAATAATATTTCAAGATATTAATGTCAATCTCGAAATATGAAAATTAATATTTCAACTTTTCAAAAAAAAATTATATCTTCAAAATATTAATATCGAAATATGAATTTTTTTTTTTTTTTTTTTTTTTTTCTTTTATAATAATTTCTATTTACTTACAAATATATTATATAAATTATGATGGAATATTAATAAATCTCAGAAAAAGTGCCTCCAATTATTATGTCAGTATATTTATGAAAATCTTAGTAGTGCTATCCAAATAATATATAAGTTTATGGCAGGGTTGCAAACACAATAAAATAAAAAAAAAATAGAAACCCTACTTAACCATGCATCTACTAGACCATACAATTAATATAAATACCTGAATTCTTTTATTTAGTTAATATCCATAAACATATTGAAGTATATTTGCAATAAAAGGAAATGAAACAAAATTTATATGCGTTAAAACCAACTCTTAAGATATGCTATTCTTCTTACAAAACCCAGAACAATATACCTTCACAATTCAGCCTTATTTATTTAACACAATGGGACTAAAAACCTTTAACATCCAAGCAATACAATTCTAAACAGTGTTTATAAAACAATAGGATAAAATATATATTCTGCTATTTAACTGCAATTTATCCTAATACAAAATTAACCGACAATATCAGAACTTGTATAGATGAGTTACTTAGCCAATTCAGACACAGATTTGAACAATACCTAGGCTTATAACTACCAATTTAAAATACAATATACTTCACCAATTTTGAACCAATTCGTAGCGGTCTTTAGGTCATCTCATTTGAAAGAAGGTTTTTGCACAAATCAAGGATAAGTTTTAAGCTCCTTGCTGAAGTGAACTTTTTTTTTTTCAGGTATATCGCAGCCAAAATCAGATCACTAATTTTCAACAAGTTACAGATAACTCTCCCTTGTGCATTCAACACTCCCATTATATAATCATTGATGACATCATGTGGGTGGCACTACGGGAGCTGACCTTCCCATTGGTTATCTGGGAAGTCTAAATCGGATTGGCCCTTGGAAATTTCATTTTTAACAGCCAGAAAGAACCTTCTGGCTGTAGTTCTCGCAACATAACACCAGGTGGCAGCATACAGTACAACATAGCAATACAATACAGCATTTCTGACATTTTTAAGCAAGTTAATTTTTTTTTTTATAAAATGGTTATTTAATCAGATCACACTCTCTGCATTAATCATATATAACCCCAATTACAGATGGTTAATATTAGGTTATTTTTTCTGATTATTCTGATACCAAATATGTTATATTATTAACATTTTATTATATTAAGGTAATTTAACACTGCTAATTATTAGCTTAAAATGCATTATAATTTTATCAGTATTCTGGCATTTCTTTGCAAATAACAGCTTATTTTTATATCTCCAGATTGGTAGTATTTAAAACTCCTGATATTTGCATCCACCCAGATATAGTATGTGACATTTCTGTGTATTTCTTCCTGAATACATAAATCCTGTTTATGTCGATCTGAAATAAAAATAAATGTTAATAATCACTTCTCTTCAGGTCCATAAACATCTATTCATGTTCTTAAACACACAGAGGCTAAGATATTCATGCCTTCAAAATATATATATATATATATATATATATATATATATATATATATATATATATATATATATATATATATATATCATTCAATCTTTTACTTTCCATATATATATATTTAGATGTTAATGTTTGATATCACATAAATATACATCTCATATCCATTAAAATATATATAGTTGTTTTGAAATCATAATGTAAGTCATGGGCCTTCACTGTATTATCCTAACATTCTAACTTTTCAGTAACTTCAGTTGCCAGACTTTTTGTCTCATACTCACCACATGGGGTCAATCCATGAGGAGTTGTAAGAGTCTTTAAAACAGCATATTTCCTGTTTAGCCAGCAGTGCAGATGTGTATTTGATTTTATTTGTGTCACCTTCCCCCAAGAGGGGTTTTTGCAGTAAGTCTTCAAATAGAGATTCAGTGAGATAGAACTGTTGTATCACACGTGTCAAATTCCAAAGGGGTCCTTGAACACATTCTTTTCTCACCTCACCAAATGTTCTGAGGTTATAAAAATCTGCATATATAGTCAAATGAATAGGGTCACTGAGCTATTTCCTTTAGAAAAGAAATGTTTGTGTGTTTTACACTACAGGGGCCGTGCTTCAAAAAGGCTCTACTGATCGTCAATCCTGATAGACGTGTATTAGAAGCTGTGTTCAACAAACTCATGTTTAATTAATCCTGAGTTCTCATCTAACATATACAGTGTATAAAATATACATATATATATATATATATATATATATATGTACACATATGTAATATTCATCATAATATTCATATACTCTGACAGCAACTCAGCTCCAAGAAAGGGAAAACAACCAGCGAAGTTAAACTGCTTGTTTATAGTGTAAGGCAAAGCAGCGTAGTGAAGCTAGATGTGATGAGAGGCACCTTAGCTTTGTTGAGGATCGGTAGGTTGTAAAGATGTTACCTAAGGCCAGGCAACTGGTGAATGGGGTCAAAAACAGTGGGATGGTGTGCCACTGTCAAGGGTTCCAGAGTGGTTCTTGTGACTATCCAAAGGAAGCCCCAAACCAGGGGCTGGCGCGAAAAGAGCACCGCCAATGTCCAGGAGACTGGAGAGACGAGCTGAGCTGCTGCTGTGTAGCTCCTCCTCCACCGGAACCCACAGAACATGCCAGAGCATGCAATTTTAAGCAACTTTCTAATTGACTCCTATTTATCAAATTGTCTTCATTCTCTTGTTATCTTTATTTGAAATGCAAGAATGTAAGTTTAGATGCCAGCCCATTTTTGGTGAAAAAACTGGGTTGTTCTTGCTGATTGGTGGATAAATTTACCCACCAATAAACAAGTGCTTTCCATGGTTCTGAACCCAAAAAATAGCTTAAATGCCTTCTTTTTCAAATAAAGAAATCAAGAGAATGAAGAAAATTTGATAATATGAGTAAATTAGAAAATTGATTAAAATTGCATACTCTATCTGAATCACAAAAGAAAAATTTGAGTTCAGTGTCCCTCTAAGCACAATCTGAATTGTCCGTATCCTGTGAGTTGATGCATTGATTTTGTTTTATTCCTTGCCATTTTGGCATAATCAGTGCAAGCAACACACTCTTAATACATGAATGGCAAATAACAGAGATCAGATTAGATTAGACCTTTTCTACATAATGAGGTTTCTTGCAACACTATTCCTACTCATTAGGGAAACTGCTTTCAGTATTTTGAAGTCACATTCCATGTCATTGAAACCCTAAGCTCTAATAATTTCACACGGGCATATTTATTCAATGTATACAGATACATGAAAAAACAGGCAGCAGTTTCCGCCGCTCTTACATTCCCTGAAAATACTAATTTAATGTTTTATTATTGTATCTTTCTGACAGGTGACCTACTTCCAAATTGATAAGTAGAACCATGTCCTATGCCTGCTGCAAGCTTCTGAGCTATTTATATCACACTATATCCTGTAAATGCATTATATTTTGAGTAGAATTATGGGGAAATCCAGATTCTTCAATAAATAAAGCATGTTCCTGACCTGGTTGTTCCCTAGAGAAAAAAAATCTGTTTCATCTTTGACACAGTGGTAACAAGATAATGGCCTACTGTTGCATATTTTTTTTAAATTTTAGATTCAGTTTTGGAGAAAGTGTGCTTTAAGAACATTTATAGAGAATAGTGAAAACAGAAATGTGCATGAGTGCATTTCAGTTGTAAAAAGAAGCATAGTTTGCAATATATATGTACTAGCTAAATACTTCTATTAAATGTTGTTACTTTTTCTGTGGCTTTTATAAATAAAAACTACTTGTGTCCAGTGCACCTGCATTCAAATACCACACCTGCTCTATATGATACCATTGCATATATCATACACACCACCTTTCACTGTCTGAGCAGATTTTTTTTTTTTGAGTGCAGATGCAAAGAGTACATTTGCCCCCTGATACAGTAACGACTTTACTGAAGCATTTTTGTTAAAGGGACACTGAACCCACATTTTTTTTTTTTTTTTTACAGGCAGCTCTTTTGCCTGTAAAAAAAATCGGATCGGAACAGCCAATAGAATGCGAGCTCAATCTGATTGGCTGATTGGATCAGCCAATTGGATTGAACTTGAATCTGATTGGCTGATTCCATCAGCCAATCAGAATTTTCCTACCTTAATTCCGATTGGCTGATAGAATCCTATCAGCCAATCGGAATTTGAGGGACGCCATCTTGGATCCGCGCTGGAGGTCTTGAAGATCAGCCGGTCGTCATCGGATGGAAGAACATAGAAGATGCGGCTTGGATGAAGATGTTTGCCGGTCCGGATGTCCTCTTCTGCCCGCTTGGATCAAGACTTCAGCCGGAGGATGGATGTCTTCAGCCCCCCGCTTGGGCTTGGATCAAGACATCGGAGGCTCTTCTGGACAGATCGGGACCCGGTGTGGTGAAGACAAGGTAGGGAGATCTTCAGGGGCTTAGTGTTAGGTTTATTTAAGGGAGGTTTGGGTTAGATTAGGGGTATGTGGGTGGTGGGTTGTAATGTTGGGGGGAGGGTATTGTATGTTTTTTTTTTACAGGCAAAAGAGCTGAATTCTTTGGGGCATGCCCCGCAAAGGGCCCTTTTAAGGGCTGGTAAGGTAAAAGAGCTTTTCTATTTTAATTTTAGAATAGGGTAGGGCATTTTTTTATTTTGGGGGTCTTTGTTATTTTATTAGAGGGCTTAGAGTAGGTGTAATTAGTTTAAAATTGTTGTAATATTTTTCTAATGTTTGTAAATATTTTTTTTATTTTTTGTAACTTAGGTCTTTTTTATTTTTTTTACTTTTGTTAGTTTATTTAATTGTATTTATTTGTAGGTATTGTATTTAATTAATTTATTGATAGTGTAGTGTTAGGTTTAATTGTAGATAATTGTACGTATTTTATTTAATTAATTTATTGATAGTGTAGTGTTAGGTTTAATTGTAACTTAGGTTAGGATTTATTTTACAGGTAATTTTGTAATTATTTTAACTAGGTAGCTATTAAATAGTTCTTAACTATTTAATAGCTATTGTACCTGGTTAAAATAATTAAAATGTTGCCTGTAAAATAAATATTAATCCTAAAATAGCTACAATATAATTATAATTTATATTGTAGCTATATTAGGGTTTATTTTACAGGTAAGTATTTAGCTTTAAATAGAAATAATTTATTTAATACGAGTTAATTTATTTTGTTAGATTTAAATTATATTTAATTTAGCGGGGTGTTAGGGTTAGGGTTAGAATTAGATTTAGGGGTTAAAAAATTTATTAGAGTAGCGGTGAGGTCCGGTCAGCAGATTAGGGGTTAATACTTGAAGTTAGGTGTCGGCGATGTTAGGGAGGGAAGATTAGCGGTTAATACTATTTATTATAGGGTTATTGAGGCGGGAATGAGGCGGATTAGGGGTTAATACATTTATTATAGTAGCGGTGAGGTCCGGTCGGCAGATTAGGGGTTAATAAGTGTAGGCAGGTGGAGGCAACATTGGGGGCGGCAGATTAGGGGTTAATAAATATAATATAGGGGTCGGCGGTGTTAGGGGCAGCAGATTAGGGGTACATAGGGATAACGTAGGTGGCGGCTGTGTGCGGTCGGCAGATTAGGGGTTAAAAATTTTTAATAGAGTGGCGGCAATGTGGGGGGACCTCGGTTTAGGGGTACATAGGTAGTTTATGGGTGTTAGTGTACTTTAGAGCACAGTAGTTAAGAGCATTATAAACCGGCGTTAGCCCAGAAAGCTCTTAACTCCTGACTTTTTGCTGCGGCTGGAGTTTTGTCGTTAGATTTCTAACGCTCACTTCAGCCACTACTCTAAATACCAGCGTTAGAAAGATCCCATTGAAAAGATAGGATACGCAATTGACATGTCACGTTTACATATTGTCTAATAATAACCAGTTACTTGTACTGTGTATATCCCTTTAATTCTCTGATCAATTTACCTGCTATGCTATTTAAGCCTCCTCCCCCCCTCTCCACTTTGCTTGTTATTGTTTTCCACTGACCATAGTGTGATTCAAACTGAGCTCTAATTTACCTCCTTGGATTTCAACCTAAATTATTCTTTTGTGGATTCACTAAACTTTTCTTGCTGAAACCAGCCTACATCTTTTGTTACCGGATTGTCATTTTCTCTCAAGCCGTTGCTGTCAGCTTGCTTCATTCAGCCTAATCCTCCGCCCTGCATCGTGGAGCTGTGACGTCACACGCCAACATTTTCGGGATCAGCGCTGCAACCGCTTCACCTATTCAAGCCGTGAGATTTTTCCTTAAACTTTCTCAATACTTTGTTTACCCTCAAGGTACAGTCTGTAACCGCTTACTTATTTTTCATGCTATTATCTTTTTTTTGTAATAACTGCTACGCATACTTGCCATAATTCCTGATATATTGTGGTAAAGCTTTTTACTTTCATTGTAGCTAATTTTTGTGTTAACTCTGTTTCATTTTTCCTCTTTGGTTATAGTCATGGTTTTTCTGTTGTTCCTCCAATAATTATTTACTTGATACAGCTATAGAAATATCTAATCCTATTTAACCATATAACAAACTTGCAAAGTTTATACTCGGATTCTGACATTACTTCCTTTAGTAATCCATGTTATTATCTAGTTTAAACCTTGCTACAAATCCTTTTTACTCAGCAGTTGTGATTCATTCATATATCTTTCATACTACAACATAGTATCTTTAACATTACAGAATAACAAGCCTTAAAATATGGATCCAGCTGAGATGTCTAATCAGATACAAACTCTCTCTCAAAAAGTGGATGCCTTAACTGATGGCCTCAATACCCTCAAACAAGAAAACCAGGGACTGAAAACTTATATTAAAGACTTTGTAGATAGTAGAACCCGGTTCCAGGAACCACAAGTTAGTCTCCCAGATCTATTCTCAGGGGATAGAAAACAATTTAGAGATTTTAAAAACGCTTGTCTTCTGTTGTTTGCACTAAAACCATACACATATCCCACTGACAGAGTTAAGGTGATGACTACCATTTCCTACTTAAGAGCAGACCCCAGAAGTTGGGCTAATTCCTTCCTGGAAACAAACGATGATATACTTAACTCTCTAGATTCTTTCTTTTCTACCCTTGGTCAGCTTTATGACGACCCTTACAAACAATTAACCGCTGAAACTGCAATGCGCTCTCTTAAACAGAGAAGAAGAGATGTAGAAGATTATATTGCAGATTTTAAGAGGCTAGCTACTGACACTCAATGGAATAATTTGTCTCTAAAAAATCAGTTCAGACTGGGTTTGTCAGAATCTATTAAAGACGAACTTTCTCGCATTGAAATTCCTCACACTTTGGAGGAACTAATTAATCTTAGTATCAGTATTGACAGAAGACTTAGGGAGAGACAAAACGAGAAAGGATATCATGAACCAACACATAAAAAACAAAACCCTACTTTACCAACATATTCTCATGTTAAAAACACCACTGAACCTATGGAAATTGGGTTTCTTAAAGGCCCATTAAGCAATCAAGAAAAGTTAAGAAGGCGTTCCCAGAATCTATGCATGTACTGTGCATCAGAAGAGCATACTGTCAAGGCCTGTCCCATTCTCCAGAAACAGAATAAGGGTAAGAATTCCCATCCTTTTTATTCCTTAAATGTTGTGTCACACTCTGCAAGCTACTGTAACCTATGCCTTCTCTTGCAGTGGGATCAACTTCGAGTGAACGTTTCAGGGATAATTGACTCTGGTGCTTCTGCTTCTTACATTGATGTGTCTTTTGCCACAAAAAATAAAATTCCACTTATAAAAAAAAAGGCTCCTGTACCTTTAAGGGGTATTGATGGGGAGGTTTTGTCCTCTGGACCGGTAATGTATGAAACAATACCATTGCTCCTATCCACACCAGACCACCATAGGGAGTACATTTCTTTTGATGTCATTACATCCCCCGTCTTCCCTCTCATTTTAGGCCTACAATGGTTAAAATTACATAACCCTCTGATTTCATGGTCAGATCTAAGTGTAAAGCTTAATTCTGAGTATTGCCTATCCACTTGCTACCCTACCCTGCTTCTACAACCACCTCAAATCTCCACTGATATAGAGATACCTGATGTTTATGCTGATTTTATTGATGTTTTCAGTAAAAAAGAATCTCAAAATCTACCGCCGCATCGTATTTATGACTGCCCTATTGATTTATTACCAGGTGCAGTCATACCTTGCGGTCATGTGTTCCCGTTGTCCAAACCTGAACTGGAACACTTAAAATCATATATTGAAGAAAATCTACAGAAGGGGTTCATCAGACCATCTACTTCTCCCGCTGCGGCCGGTATGTTTTTTGTAAAAAATAAAGATGGCAGTTTAAGACCCATAGTGGACTACCGGCAGCTTAACAAGGTTACCGTTAAAAACCGGTATCCTTTGCCCCTTATTTCAGAGCTAATTGAGCGTTTGGAAGGTGCCAAGGTCTTCACTAAACTTGACCTTCGAGGTGCATATAATCTCGTTCGGATGAGGGCTGGAGACGAATGGCTGACGGCATTTCGTACTCGTTATGGCTTGTATGAATATACCGTCATGCCATTCGGTCTCTGCAACGCCCCGGCAACCTTCCAACACTTTATTAACGATATTTTCAAAGATATCCTTGACACTTATATTGTAATCTATCTTGATGATATTTTGATTTATTCAAAAACATTAGAAGATCACATAAAACACGTCAGACAGGTATTATCACGCCTACGCTCACACTCTTTATATGCTAAAGCCGAGAAATGTATATTTCATACAAACCAGATCACCTTTCTTGGTTATCAGATTTCGGAATTTGGCATACAGATGGATGACTCAAAAATCACTACCATAAGACAGTGGCCAGAGCCAAATAATAAGAAACAGGTACAAAGCTTCCTTGGCTTTGCAAATTTTTATCGAAAATTTATAAAAAATTTTGCAGCAATTGCCAAACCACTTACCAACCTCACAAAATCAAATGTTAAGTTCATCTGGACTGCTGAATCCCAAAAGGCTTTTGATCTCCTAAAACAAAAATTTACTTCTGCACCTATATTACGTTACCCTAACAACCAACTCCAATATGTATTAGAGGTCGATGCCTCCGATTATGCTATTGGAGCCGTTCTTTCACAAAGAGAACATCTAAAGAAACCTCTACATCCCGTAGCTTTTTATTCAAGATGTTTGACGGCTCCTGAGTTGCATTACCCCGTGGGTGACAAAGAATTACTGGCTATCAAGGTTGCTTTTGAACAGTGGCGTCATCTCCTTGAAGGTGTCACATACCCCACCATAGTGTATACTGATCACAGGAATTTACAGTACCTCAAAAGTACGAAAACCCTCACTGCAAGACATGTTCGTTGGAATTTGTATTTCTCCAGATTTGATTTCCTTATCACTTACAGACCGGCTAGTAAGAACAAGAAGGCAGATGCTCTCTCACGACTGCCTACTTCCTCTGATCTCTGTCTTCCAAAAGAATCTGTAATCCCAGAGAATAAATACCTGTTGTTTCTCATTGATTCTATTCCATTCCTAAGAGAAGAACAACATAAAGACCAAACTAAGCCTCTTCAACAGTTACAAATGAAACAGGATTCCCTCTATTATTTTGATGAGAAGTTATATGTACCCCCTTCCATCAGAGATTTGATATTACATTCAGCTCATGAATCTTTATTTGCGGGACATACCGGAATCCACAAGACACAAGAGCTTATCAAAAGGAGTTACTGGTGGCCTGATATGAATACCGACATAATGAAATACATTAACTCCTGTTCAGTTTGTGCCACCACTAAAAGATCAAAACATAGACCCTATGGCTTACTCATGCCTTTACCTACTCCATCACGACCTTGGGCCGACATAGCCTTGGATTATGTCGTTGATCTCCCCAGATCCTCCAATTATACCACTATCCTTGTCATGGTGGACTTATTCAGTAAGATGATACATCTTATACCGTACCACAAGCTACCTACCGCTGCCGAAACTATACAACTGCTCCTACTACACGTCTTCAGACTTCACGGTCTCCCTCGACGCATTTTAACAGACCGTGGTTCCCAGTTTACTAGTTCTCTCTGGACTGAATTTTGCAAGATTTTCAATATTGACAAAAGACTTTCAACCTCTTATCATCCTCAGACTAATGGACAGACTGAAAGGTCTAACCAAAGCATTGAACAATTCCTAAGGTCTTATTGTCATGTCGACCAACACTCTTGGTCTCAACATCTGCCCTACGCCGAATTTACATTCAACAACACAGTACATTCCACAACCAACCAGACTCCATTCTTCATTAACTATGGATTCCATCCAACATTTCAACTACTACCCCAAATAAGTTCATTACCATATATCTCTGATTTAACAACTTCCATCACTTCTAATTTTACAAAAGTCAAGAACGCTATTGAACAAGCTAAAACCAAACAGAAACTTTATTACGATTTAAGAAGGATGGCTCCACCACGGTATTCCCTTGGAGATTTAGTTTGGCTCTCAACCAAAAACTTACATCTTAATACTCCTAGTAAAAAACTTTCACCTTTATTCATTGGACCTTTTCAGATAATCAAAATCATAAATGAGAATGCAGTTCGGTTACAATTACCTAGCACTTTGAAAATACACCCAACCTTCCATGTTTCCCTACTAAAACCCTACCGTTCTGTACGTGATGCCACTTCACGCCAAAGTATTCCTCCTATCTCCATTGATCCCAACATTGAATATGAGGTTAAATCCATACTTGACTCTAGAATGTATAGGGGTAACTTACAGTATCTGATAAGATGGAAAGGCTACACTTCAGAACATGACTCTTGGGAGCCAGCTGTCAATATATCTGCCCCCAGACTCATCTCGCAATTCCATCAACAGAATCCGGATCGCCCTCATCCCTGATCCACAGAGTGGATCATTTAGGGGAGCATCCTGTCACGTTTACATATTGTCTAATAATAACCAGTTACTTGTACTGTGTATATCCCTTTAATTCTCTGATCAATTTACCTGCTATGCTATTTAAGCCTCCTCCCCCCTCTCCACTTTGCTTGTTATTGTTTTCCACTGACCATAGTGTGATTCAAACTGAGCTCTAATTTACCTCCTTGGATTTCAACCTAAATTATTCTTTTGTGGATTCACTAAACTTTTCTTGCTGAAACCAGCCTACATCTTTTGTTACCGGATTGTCATTTTCTCTCAAGCCGTTGCTGTCAGCTTGCTTCATTCAGCCTAATCCTCCGCCCTGCATCGTGGAGCTGTGACGTCACACGCCAACATTTTCGGCATCAGCGCTGCAACCGCTTCACCTATTCAAGCCGTGAGATTTTTCCTTAAACTTTCTCAATACTTTGTTTACCCTCAAGGTACAGTCTGTAACCGCTTACTTATTTTTCATGCTATTATCTTTTTTTTGTAATAACTGCTACGCATACTTGCCATAATTCCTGATATATTGTGGTAAAGCTTTTTACTTTCATTGTAGCTAATTTTTGTGTTAACACTGTTTCATTTTTCCTCTTTGGTTATAGTCATGGTTTTTCTGTTGTTCCTCCAATAATTATTTACTTGATACAGCTATAGAAATATCTAATCCTATTTAACCATATAACAAACTTGCAAAGTTTATACTCGGATTCTGACATTACTTCCTTTAGTAATCCATGTTATTATCTAGTTTAAACCTTGCTACAAATCCTTTTTACTCAGCAGTTGTGATTCATTCATATATCTTTCATACTACAACATAGTATCTTTAACATTACATGACGTAAGGGGATCTGCGGTATGGAAAAGTCGCGGCTGGAAAGTGAGCGTTAGACCCTTTCCTGACTGACTCCAAATACCAGCGGGCGGTAAAAACCAGCGTTAGGAGCCTCTAACGCTGGTTTTGACGGCTACCGCCAAACTCTAAATCTAGGCGTTAGTATCTTAAATTTTATTTACTTTTGATTCCTGACAATTGATTGGTAAATGATAACTAAATAGTTTAAAAAATGATCTTTATAGTTATTTATACCATTTTCAATACAAAGATCAAGAAAACAAAGCTTCCACAATATGAAATACTTTTCACTTGCTAATCACATAGATTAAAAAAAATGAGACAAGTCCTTCATACATTCAAAAAGATATATATCTTATTAATTGTTCTGATATTTCTTTGTACTAAGCTATCAAGTATCTATTTGATTAGCTTTTGAAATGTTCTTTATTTTAAATGTCAGTTAATTGTATTATTAGGACAAATATTTCTGTAAGCTGATTTCTACAAAATCTAACTTAGTTTGCTAAATGTAAATTTTGACATATACTCCAAATGTTCTGATTTTGTACATGATTGCACATTAAGTATTGGATGCTTTTGCTCAATTTAGCATCTAACAGTTGAATATGAATACTGTATCTTGCAAGAGAAGTATGTAAAGTCTATTCACAATAATTATAATCAAATATGTATCTGAAGCTTGACCTCAGTGGTACTCTTGCTAGTTGATTAATTCATAAATAATGCATATTTTGGGCAAAACAAATTACCGGTTTACTTTTTCTTTTATTTGAACATCAATTGGAATTTCAAATTGTTTAAGATGATATAGAGGCAAAAGTGGATTAATGTATGTATTTGAATGTGTTTACAGTGGGTGTGTATGTGTATGCAGGATTGCTCATATGTGTTTGTGTGAATTTAAACCGTGATAAGAGAAAGTCAACAACTAGGGAAACCAGTAGAAAAAGACATATCAAAGCGAAATGTATTATATGAAACCCAAATATTTATTTTGGGATACAGACAGAGTATACCCTTTTAAAGAAGTTTCCAATTTACTTCTATTATCAAATTTGCTTAGCTGATGAGACACCTAGGTAGTAGGTAGGTGTTAGGTGTCTGGGACACTACATGAAAGGAAATAGTGCTGCCAACTGGTGCTCTTGCAAAACTGCTACCATATAGTGTTCCAGACACAAGCATGGTCATGAGCTTACATCCATGCTTTACAACTAAAGATACTTAGGGGCCGATTTATCAAAGACTTTGTCTGCCTACGACTGCAGATTCTCACAAGAGAACCTGCAGTCCATATTTATCAAGCAGCGGTCATCAGACCACTGCTTCTCTAACTCTTCTCCACCTCTTAGGTGGAGAATTTAAATCTCCCCATTCTCATCTGACCGTGGAGATTGACAGTTACCACTTGTGCGTGATTGGCTGTTCACAGGCAGGGGACTGTTAATAGTGTTTTTGTGCAATGCTGTATTCCGTCAGTGGCATTCAGTATGCCAGAGGTGAGCTGCGGCATACAAGGGTGCATATGCACACCCATGCCCCCATCGCATATTCAACAAAGCAAATGACACCATTGCCCCTGAACTCTGCCGCACCATCAACTGCTCCATCAAAACCGGCACCTTCCCGAATATCTGGAAGCATGCAGAACTGAAACCCCTGCTGAAGAAACCCTTGGCAGACCGCATGGACCCGAATACTACTGCTCCATCTCTCTACTCCATCTCTCTACTCCCCTTCCTGGCCAAAGTCATAGAGAAGTCCATCAACTCGCAACTTATTGACCACATTGAGGCCAACCACACACTGGACCACTCAAAATCCGGTTCCAGAAGCAACCACAGCACCAAGACCACCCTCCTTGCCACCACATAAGACATCTGCACCATGCTCGACCGAGGAGAAACTGCCACCCTCATCCTCTTAGACCTCTCAGCAGCCTCCAATACTGTCAACCACAACACCCTCTGCACCCGCCTACACAATGCCGGCATCCGCAGCAAAGCCCTGGAATGGATCACCTCCTTCCTCACAGGCAAGACCCAGAAAGTCAGACTCCCGTCATTCTCCTCCAAACCCACACCAGTCAACTGTGGTGTACAGCAAGGCTCTTCACTGAGCCCCACCCTCTTCAACATCTACATGGCCCCTCTCACAGCCATCATCTGATGCCACAACCTCAACATTGTCTCCTATGCTGATGACACCCAGTTAATCATCTCACTCACCCGAGATCCCACCACCACCAAAAAGAACGTCCACAAAGTCCTGACAGCAGTCGCCGCCTGGATGAATGAAGCCGGCTCAAACTGAACACAGACAAAACCATAGTCCTCCTCCTTGGACCCAATAAATCTGCATGGAATGACTCCTGGTGGCCCACAGCCCTTGGTCACCCTCCAACTCCAACTGACCATGCACAAAATCTAGGCTTCATCCTGGACTCCTCACTCTCCATGAACCGACAAATCAATGCCCTCACCTCAACATGCTTCCACATTCTCCACCTTCTACAAAAAATCTTCAAGTGGATCCCTACTGAAATTAGGAAAACAGTCACCCACGCCCTTGTCAGCAGCTGGTTGGACTACGGCAATGCACTCTACGCCAGCTCCACCATCAAACTCCAAAATAGACTCCAATATATCCAGAACGCCTCAGCCAGACTCATCCTCAACATTCCTCTCCAATGCCACATCACAGAACACCTAAGGAACCTTCACTGGCTCCCCATCAACAAGAGAATCACCTTCATGCTCCTTACCCAAGGCCCTACACAATATCGAACCCAAATACATCAACCACCGCATAAATTTCTAAACCCCCCCAAGACAACTTCGATCGGCCAACCAAACACTCACAGTCATCCCCCGCATCAGCAAATCCGCAGCGGGTGGAAGATCCATCTCCCACATGGCTGCAAAGACATGGAACACCCTCCCGCTGCACCTTAGACAATCCACCTCCCTTACAAAGTTCAGAAAGGACCTCAAAACCTGGCTCTTCGACTGAACGCCCATCCCCTCCCCCCTCCTTCTATCTGTTTTCCCTTAGTGCCTTGAGACCCTCACAGGTAATTAGTTTGCGCTCTATAAGTACCCGATAGACAGATAGATAGATAGATAGATAGATAGATAGATAGATAGATGGGTAGTAGGGGCAATTGGTTCTTTCTTTGTTTTGTTTTTTAAAAATGTAATAGAAGACACATATAATTTCTTAGAATTTAGTAGGGTTCATATTTCTGATATAGAGAAAGGTTGTTTAATAGTTGAAAGAACTGATGGCAGATATAACCCTCATTCAAGAAACACATTTAGATGCTGCTGAAACTAAGAAATTTAAATGCATGTGGGTGGTCTTTAATCTATCTGCTGTAAGAAGGTCAAAGTGGAAAGCTATCTTGATAAATATTTAAATATAAAAGTCAGGAGACAGACCTTTTAAGAAGATATATTATTTTGCATTTTGAAGGTAAAAATCAAAAACGAATAGTATGTTAATAGTATTTGGATTTTTGGAAAATTTTCAAAATAAGCTGTTGAGTTTTCCTAGTTCAAGGATCATAATGTGTGTGTGTGGGGGGGGGGGGGTAATATTGTTCCAATCACTTCTCTAGACAGATTTCAGACTGGATAACAAAAGAAACTAAGGTATATTTAAAATAGGGAAAACATGTTTTAATTAATATCACAACATTTATGGTGGATTACCAGATCTAAGAAACTTTAAAGGGACACTGAACCCAAATTTTTTTCATTCGTGAATCAGATAGAGCATGCAATTTTAAGCAACTTTCTAATTTACTCCTATTATCAAATCTCTTCATTCTCTTGGTATCTTTATTTGACAAGCAAGAATTTAAGTTTAGATGCCGGCCCATTTTTGGTGAACAACCTGGGTTGTTAATAGTATTTGGATTTTTGGAAAATTTTCAAAATAAGCTGTTGAGTTTTCCTAGTTCAAGGATGATAATGTGTGTGTGTGTGTGGGGGGGGTAATATTGTTCCAATCACTTCTCTAGACCGATTTCAGACTGGATAACAAAAGAAACTAAGGTATATTTAAAATAGGGAAAACATGTTTTAATTAATATCACAACATTTATGGTGGATTACCAGATCTAAGAAGCTTTAAAGGGACCACTGAACCCAAATTTTTTCATTCGTGAATCAGATAGAGCATGCAATTTTAAGCAACTTTCTAATTTACTCCTATTATCAAATCTCTTCATTCTCTTGGTATCTTTATTTGACAAGCAAGAATTTAAGTTTAGATGCCGGCCCATTTTTGGTGAACAACCTTAAATTCACCCACCAGTAAACAAGTAATGTCCAGAGATCTGAACTAATAATTGTCTTGCTCCAGCAAGCTTAGAAAGAGAATGAATACAAATTGATAATAGGAGTAAATTAGAATGTTACTTAAAATTGCATGCTCTATCTGAATCACGAACAGTGGAGGCTCCTCCATTTGTGCACTGTCGCACGTGAACCCCAAGGGGGCAGAGGAGGGAGAAAAAAAACGAGCCAAAAAAAAAAATTAGAAAAAAAAAAAAATATTAAAATTTTATATAAATTTTTTATTTATATTGTTTTATATTATTAATAATTTATTATTTCCCCCAAGTTGTGTGCTGTCCTGCTGTCTGTGTCACTATGCAGTATGGCATGCTATGTACAGTATATGTATACAGAATACAGTATATTGCAATTTACAACGATACAGGCAGGAGCAGGCAGGAGCTAGGACCGGGTAGACTACACCACACCACCACGGCACTCGTAGCACTGCCTGCTCCTGCCTGAGAGGCTGAGTCATAGTATTGACTCCAGTCTCCAACCCGCAGTCGCACGTGCGGTAAGGAGCCCTATATGCCTGCAGAGTGATCTCAATGTATTCACTGTGCAGGCATAGCTCCTCCCCAGCCTCATGCCTATAGAGGCATAATCGCACAGGCTGAAATGTGCGACTGGGTTCAGCCTGTGCTCTGTCTCCTCCCCCAGCTTCTGTGATACGCTGGCACTCTGCATGTGATG